>NC_084862.1:5837046-6144749 GCF_951802175.1 Populus nigra | reverse complement strand
TCTTCTCTCCCACCTGTAGGCCAGTTTCCATGGTCACATCCGAATAGTGGGCTCCCAAACGCTTTAATAGCTTCCGTATAATAATCCTCACAAAATATTAAGCCAGCCCTGATCTCTTTGTATCCCCAAACAAATCAATTCTCTCACAGTTAATTAGAAGCAGAAAAAATCTCATCTTTCCTGCTGCTGCTGCAGAGTACTATCTGCCCAAGTTAAGGTAAGCCATGATCATAGTTCTCTTTATCCATGCTGTCATCCTTGGAATAACTTACAGGAGGATTTGTGACTTTGGAAGCCAGAAGATTAGCTTTATATTGGTGAAATAGGACTCAAGAAAGCTGTTCAATTCCCCTGATTTTCTTGTTTAAATTATCAAGAAGATGCTTTTTGTGATGTCTTTTATCTCGTTGGAATCTTGACAGACATTGCCATAACTCAAAAGGCTCATCTCTCTCTTTTTGGTTGAAAGCAGATCAACAAGAACCAAAAAAAGAAACCGCAAACCCCATAATTTATTGTTTAGCTTTCACCTCCTGCTCTTGAAGCATCAGAAGCCATGAACTAGCCTTTAAATTCCTCTGTTACAACCTGCAAAGAAATCCAGGACCAAACACAATTGAAGGCCTTGCTCTATATACGAGTGAAATGAACTCCCTACTTGCAGTCTCCTTTGTGGTTCGATTTGATGCTGCTAGGAAGCACTGGAGCCATGAAATCTCCAGCCTATTTGCATGAACTCATAAAAGGTCTAAAGAAATTGTAGTTCGGCTAAGAGGGTATTGGTGTACTTCTGAGGTGTTGTTGGATTGAATCATAATAATAGCTATGTTTGCTGTTCATCATCGTCCACACCGGCTACTCCTGGAGACAGAATCAAGCACACAATCTGCAGCAAATGGAAGCAGGACGCGCAACATATACAACAGCGAGGCCAATTTCGATACCAACATGGTGATCATCTTGGCAGCTTTGCTTTGTGCGTTAATTTGTGCCCTTGGACTCAATTCTATAGTACGATGCGCCATACGCTGTAGCAGGAGGTTTACTTTCGAGACTCCTGATCAGACTGCAGCACATATGGCAGCAACAGGCCTCAAAAAGAGCGCATTGCGACGAATCCCAGTGATTATATACGGGGTGGCAGGGATACATTTAATAGCTACAGATTGTGCAATTTGCCTAGGTGAGTTCATAGGTGGTGAGAAAGTACGAGTTTTGCCCAATTGTAACCATGGATTTCATGTTAGGTGCATTGACACATGGTTGGTATCACACTCCTCCTGTCCAACTTGCCGGCAGTCACTACTTGAGCAACCAGCAAGTTCTGATGCCACAGAAATTGAAGTTGGGATTAGACATCCGGGAAATGATGTTCCTATTGCTGGAGATCACGAAGCTGGTTGATCCTGCTTTGAAAGTGATTCAACGCCAAATCAAGAACAAGCAAAAAAAGGGTCTCAGTTTCTCTATTGTTTAATTTTTGAGATGTTCAGTTTGTTTGTGTGATTATGCTTAGTGATGTAGATATCTTGGCTGAAACTTCAGTGAATGAGCTAAATGGAGGTTTCTGAGGCAGTACTTTTTTTGTACAGGCTTTATTAGTAGATAAGAAAATGATCCTAGGAGGTTTGCCACTTGCTATGCGTTGAAAGGCCTTATAATAGTAAATGCACCAAACTTTTTGTAATCCAATTTAACAAATTTCTCTCCAAAGTGTCTCTGTTGAGCATGCTGGTTGCAGTTCCTCCAAAAAGTTCAGAGCTCAGGTGGGCATTTCCTAGCCACTAGATAATCTAGAAGGGGATTGATTTATGCAGCAGCACAAATTGATCTCTTGGAATATAAGATTGGACGTGGAAAAGAACATCTAGTTCATCTGAACAAATTAGAGGGAGCAGTACTCAGTCAAGAAATGTGTAATTTCTTCACACCTTTGAGGCAAGCGACTTGCTTTTAGTATCCACGGTGAATACATGCCTTTCTACAGGAATATAAATTAAATTCGTTCCTTGTGATCTTTAAATGTTAATCACATTGGTTATAGTTCGTTCTGAATGCATAACAATTTAGAGTTAATTTGTTCTCAAGCTAGTTAAGATTTGACACTATGATAGCAATTATGTTTGTAAAGTAGATACACCCTAACTTTGGTGTCAAGACAATTTGGATACTGTTCTGATGACTTTTGAACTTACTCAATTCTCTAGAAATCTCAAGGAAACTACCTCTCTAGTAATAATAGAAAGATTTAGGCAGGATTAGAAGACAAAATTCCTTATAAGACAAGAAATAGCTAGAAGAACCCTCAAAGTTGATGACCAATACTTGGAATGGAGAAACAATTGGCCAGTCAGTGACTCATTGGTAAGAGAGCACGGAGCTGTAACATCTCTAGAAAGACATGTCATGGGGTCCCAGAGAAAGAGAATAAAAATGAGCCGATGGAGAAGACAAAGCAGCTACAAGCTGAATTGGAGCTTGAAAAAGGCAACAAAGGCTTTCAAAAAGTAGCAGCTGTAAGAGAACAAGCTGAAAAGGAATCAAGGTTAAGAAAAAAGCTGGGAAAATAGTTGAAGAGGAAGCTGAGTAAAAAAGAAAGGCCCAAGAACACATATGGTAAAAGGTGGTAGCTGAGAAGGATGCACGCAGCAGTTGAAAAGGTAAAAAAGATTATAGAAATAAGTTTGAGCACTGGGATGAGATTGAACTGAGAGCCCATATGGAATTGGAAGGCATAGTAAGGAGTCAAAAAGGCAGAATACCAAGTTTATAAATACAGAAGCTACAATGGAAAGGCTCGACGAAAAGTAGCTGAGTTACACCTCTGCGTCATGAAACTCCAGGTTAAGCTGGCTGCTAAAATATTTTTATAATTTATTATATTAAATGTACCCATTTTCTTTTCAAAAATCATTTATAATACCAGTGTCTGTTTCTCTAGACTTAAAAATTGACTTAAAATCGGACTCACCGGACGGACTACTTAAGCACCGGAATGATTTCTGTGTGCAAAAAATTGAGGAGGCCAAGTTCCAAAGTCAAAAGTTTCTGCCTTTGCTCTGATCTAGAAAGTCATCGCCAGATACTATTCTGGCCTCCACCTTCCTTAAGCCCTTTGCTCTTCGTATGACTATTTCCCTTTCTTTAACACGTGAGCTTGGTTGCCCATAGAAAAAGAAAAAAGAAAGCCATGAATAGTTTTCCAAGCTAGCACTCAAGGTTGTCAATTCTGTTTCGGTAGGTGTTTCGTTTTTTCAATTGGAACGGAATGTTTCAGTTTCGGAGTGTTTCGGCGTGCCGTTTCGGGGTTGTACTGTTCATATATATATATATATATATATATATATATATATATATATATATATATATATATATATATATATATATTCAACAAACATAATTCAAATTCAAGATAAATTAATTATAAATTATGCAATACAAACACAATGCCAAACAAATATAATTTCAAAATTTAAAATATTTCTAAATAGTCAAGATTAAATAGATCTTTAACTTAAAGTAATTCAACTTAAACAAAATATCAAAATATTATGAAAGTAAAATGTTTTAACACAAATATTTTAAATATAAAATTAGGTCAATGTTATTAAGGCTAATGAAATCTGAAGCATCCCTTGTTTTGCTCAAATTCCTACAAAGTATAAACATGAAAAAAACAACATGAATATAAACCATATATATTAGTGATAAATCTAATTTTAAAAAATTAATATCATTGTTAATGAAAATAGTAATAATAATTTTCAATGTTATTATTAATATCATTGTTATAGAAAATAGTAATAAAAAAGTGCTTTTTATAATTAGGTGGTTTAATTAATTAAATTGAATAAGGTTCAATTTGATTCAATGGCTTTTCAAGAGCGGAACGGAACATGTGGAATGGAACAGGAACGTTTCGGGCGGAATTTAGCTGAAAAATCCGGAACGGACCGAGATTTAAAATGAGATGAAATTTGTTCCGTTTTGTTCTGTTTTTTGAATTGGTATGGAATGTTTCGGTCATTCCGGGCGGAACGGAACAGAATTGACAACCTTGCTAGCACTATATATATATATATATATATATATATATATATATATATATATATATATATATAAAATTAAGGGTATATTTGTTTTTGTGTTTCAAAAAACTTTTTAAGTTGTTTTTTCTTTAAATTACTAGTTTTTATGTTTGTAGATCATTTTAATGTGCTGATATTAAAAATAATTTTTTAAAAATAATAAAAAAAATATTATTTTAATATATTTTCAAATAAAAAATAATCACAACAACAAAACACCACCTTACTTTGTAGTCCAACTTTTCCCTTTGGATTTGATGGCCATTTGAACATATTTGTGGAACAGAAGGAATCATGATTTTGTGCTCAAGGAATGGAATTTCAAACTAATTTCATTTCTTTTCTCTCCCCCTTTTAATTTTTTCAACTTTTGTGGGTCTAGCATGTTTCCACAATCATGAATTTCATTCATGCACCACTGCAAGATGATATTATCCAAGTGCCTAATGAGGATAGCTGTAGGATGATTAAGAGTTCATGTTGAGCATCATTTCATCCTTGGACCACTCCTTTCGCATCTGAATTCATCCATATCCATCCCCGAGGTGTTTTTTTCTCGATTCGAAGGATTACGACGAAGAATTCTTGTTCTTTATCCGTTGCCGGAAAGAATTAAAGTCATGTTCTAGAGACCTTGTGAACAACAAGTCCACTAACACAACACTTCGGCCACTAGTACCACGTTGTATAAAGACACCACATACGTACCAATATGTACATGTGCTCAGGACAAAATAATACTCTTTGATCGCTTTGGAAAGGGAATTCTTGTTCGTTTTGAATCCTGCGAGAAGGCAGTGGACAGAGGATTCCCTTCTTCGGTCGGTAATGCTAGGAGAATAACAAGTGAAATCAAGCTCACATATTTGACCGCCGTCATCTGCAATTTAGTGGCATTAATCGTTATAATAAAGCCATCCAGAATCAGAATTTGAATGCTTCGAGTACGGTGTGAATGCCAAAGCAATTATTTTTTAAATGTTTTTTATTTGTAAATATATAAAAATAATATTTTTTTATTTTTAAAAATTTATTTTCAATGTTAATATATTATCACGATTGAAATGATAAACAAAATATTAATTTGAAATAAAAAAAATATAATTTTTTTTAAAATATAAAAATAAACACGTGAGTGCTGGGAACTTGTTATGACTATCTGTCCTATGAGATAGAGTTTTAAGGCATCCACTAAATTTGTGGCGGGATTTCATTCAACATGGTCTCTTCCAAGCTAAAATACCACAACTATCCAACATGACTGGTCTTCTGGGCTTGTTAATTTCGTACTTTTGAACAAGTAAATTCTTTTCTAAAATTGCGTTAGAACAAGCATTACTTGAATCTGAGATTATGTTTCTATGAATTCACGTATGCTTGATTGTTAATACTTGTTTTCACAGCCAGATCAAACAAAAACAAATATAACAATAGATATGAGATCAAGATGCCTCACATAAATTTTTTTACAAAATTTAAGGTTTAATAACCTAATGTTAAATGTTGAAATAAAAAATAAAAAACAAAACATAAAAGGAAAAAAACTAGCATCAACTCGGATTCACTCTACTAACGCATCACTCACAATATGAGATTGGGATAAAAAATACTTTTTTAAAAAAAAAACCTAGAAAAAAAAATCAAAGTTAAATAAATAAATAAAAACATAAAAAAAATCCCTTGTCAACCTTAGTTAATTAACTTGCTTAATTCATAACCTGAGATATGAGATCGGGATACTTTCGAACAAAGAAAAGAGAAAAAAAATCACAAAACTCAAGACCCAATAACCTAATGTCAAAAATTAAAATGGAAAAAATAATAAAATAAAAATGTCGAAGAAAAAAGCTCGAGTCAACTCATGTTCACTCTACTAACCAGTCAGCCATGATGTGAGACTTGGATAAAAATATTAGAATTTTTATAAAGGACCTGAAAAAGGATTAAAGTTAAATAAATAAATAACTAAGTCAATTCAGGTTAACTTGTCTAATATGTGACTCGTAATAAACCCATAAAAAAAAATAGAAAGTTTAAGGACCAGTAACCTAAAGTGGAAGAAAATAACAAGGGACTCCATTACAAAATAAATTAAGAAAAGATTAAAAAATAACAATACAAAAAACGATCAAAATTGAATGAAATAAAATATTAAAAGATAAAAATAAAAAAACAACATTTAAAATATTAAAAATCATATTTAATATAAAAAAAAAACAAAACTAAATGGTAAGGAAAGAAATTGAAACTGCCCCATTAACCGCACCACCACTAAACACTTCAAACTGCACTACAGTTGAATTTTTTGATCACTGTACGACACTACATGCGCCCTTCAAAAGGTGTGAGTAATGTCTAACAACTCTTTTTATTTATTTATTAAACAATTAATTTACATAGATTACAACGAAATAACCATAATAAAAATGGGTAGGTTCTGCAAGCAACAAGACTCATAAAAATCAATTATTACTATATTCATTTCCTTTGTCTCCCCCCACTCTTTCTCCCTTTAGCGGGAGGGGAAGGAGGTAGGGATATTTAAATGCAATACCCCTTTAATTAATGTCACTGATCTTTTCAGCTACCATAGGAATAAGTGTTAAATTCTGCTCGACAAGTCAATCTAACAACTTGTAATCTACCATTTGATTCAAGTTTTAAATTAAACCAGTTCTTACATTAATCCAACCAGATTGATTTATAACATGGTTAACTTGACTGTAAATGTCTGATCCTTTTTAGTTTCTTTAATTATAAAACATTGAATCTGGATCTTAGCCATAAACAATCTCACTTGCAAATGAACAAAAACATTCCGACCACATGACACCTCGGTGCGGCCATTGTTTTTTAGCCCGTTAGTTGAGCTCAAAGGCGAGGATTTATAGAAGGCTCAAAGGGATACTCAAATTTTTATTGGCCCAAAATGGGTAGAACAAGCAGCCTCACTCCTTGACATATTTGACAAAAGATTCAAACACAAGAAAGCACAAACATAGATAAACAACAACGCCCATGATCGCAGACCCATTTTCATTTAGCCAGCTCTGCCGAAATGGTGTTAGCAAGGGAGGATATGGTTGTAGCTGAAACCCCTCTGGTTCCACCCAAGTACCATTTCTTGATCATCTCCACAACATTTGCGTTCTCCACCTTGATTTTCGACTCTTCTTTCCCTTCCGTGGCAAATCCAATCTGTGATGGAAAGACGTTATCATAGCCAGAAATCAATGCCATCTAGCATGAAACAGTCGATAGTTAACAAGCTAGTGCTCCAATGCCCTCTAAGTTCTTACCTCAGCTGTAGGTGAAGTTGATGGAAAGTAAAATGTGATTATGGAGTTCTTCTTCATGTACTTTGACTGGAAGAATTCAACGATTTTCTCCAGGGCTTCTTCCTCCTCCTCTTCATATTTGTCAGCATCTGCTAATCGGTCCCTTACCACGCTCTCTAGCTGCACTCCATATTGGGAACCTTTGATCTCCTTGATCACCACGACCCTCAAGAATTTCTCAACGGGAGCTGGAATTTAAGTTACCAAAATAGAAGAGATATTAGCACAAATAATATACCATGTTCCTCGGAGAAATAGTCAGAAGTCCTGTCCTGTCCTGGCATGGAGATTAATAGTGACTGCAAAACCATGTAATCTGCTATTATCTTAATTAATTATTACCGGCAATCAGGGCTTCAAAGAAATCATCATTTTCTGCTAGCTCGTTTCCAGGCTTCCCCTTCCATTGTTGCAAGTGACTCACAATTTCAGGCTCCAAGTAAACTCCAATTGCAGTGAACTTAATTTGGAGAAAGTGTATTTCGATGTCGGTAATTCCTGTTCCAACCAATATCCAAATTAATACAGAACCAACTACAGCTACAGATCCATCCCATAAAAACAATATCACCAGAAAAACCCACTTCCACCGCTAAATGTTTTAAATATTCTAGGAAATACAGAATCCTTGTCGAATTTATGTACGGGTAAAAGGAAAAAAAGAAGTCACTAAGCTAAGACGTGTGTGTGTTCTTATGGCAAGTTTCTTATTCGGCGGGCACATTCTGATCACTCTCCATTAGTTTGACAAAGAAGAGGCTAATGATGGGGGCTAATGATTGGAGAAGATTTATTTTCGAAACGGCTAGATAATGTTGGTGATAATGAAATAAATCTAAGCGAGGATTATCCATCCAATTTTGAGAATAAAATCAAAGAAAAGAGAGAGCAACATCAAAAGTTATACCATGACCAAGCAGAGATAATGGCTTCGTTGCAATTGAAATCTGTGGAGGGAAAGGGATCTCGTCAACGTTAACCATTTCCGTGCCCACTGCAACATTTTCCACACAAAAAAAAACTATTAAATCTTCTAAAAGGGTTATAGGAATTCACCTTCGGAAAGCAAATAATCAATCATTTCTTAAGACCAACACAAATCTTTACACATAAATCATTTCTTTCTACCCAGGAGCAGTGCGTGAACCCCATGATCATGGGGTCAAGATGGAAGAATATCCTACAAACAAGATACACAGATAGAACGAACTTACTGATCGCTAGCCCTGCGTAGCACGTAGGAGGACTTGCAGAGAGAGAGGAATGCAAGGAGAGCTGTGAAGGAGAAGTGTTGGAGCAAACAATTTTTCAGCCTCTTATTAAATATTTTGAGCTACCGCTCTCAATGTCCTTGTTTAAGGTGGTAGGTACGTTGGGGCATGGAGGTTTGGAATCTCGTGATCCATCTCCCCTTCTAACGCAGTCCTTCACTTTTGGCCTAATTCTTCTCTTACAATTGGTCACTCTATTATTTCCATTTAGTCAATCTGATCCCTTTACAATATGTGAGCTGAGGTTGATACTTTTTAAACAGAATTCTACTATATTATTAGATAATATTTTTCTAGAAAAATTGTATTATGTTATTAGTTATGAAGAAAATTAGTTTTGATTTATAAGTCATATTTAATTTTCTATAATAATATTTCTAATTAACACTTTTTTATTATAAAAAATATTATTGTTAGCCTCAATTGATTTTAGAACTATATTGTGTTTCTTAATGATTTTAAATTTTTTTTATTAACTTGGATATCCAGACTAAATTACATGCACTTTGACTAATCACAAGAACTCTGAAGTTAATAACCCTGCAAGCTTTTGGTGGCCTCGAGATGACTCAAACTCGTAACCATTGCAAAACAAATCTAAAACCTAATCAATTAAACTGCTCCTCAGGGTTAATGATTTTTAATATTATATATGCATGTGGAGCCTTTATTTGAAGCAATTAATAATACTGGTTGACTTTCACATAAATCTCTTAGAAAAGAATTCAATTTGGGCTAAAATAACATCGAAGGTTTAATTTTAGCATATCTCGAAATAGAGGGACCGACAGTGATTTTTAGCCTCATAATTTAATGCTTCACCTACCAACCCTCCCTAGCTAATTTGTTTGTTGTCATGCCAAGATTGCACGTTGCACATTAGCTTCTCTTTTCTTTTCAAAGAATATTCAAGTTATACGTCTTCAAAACAAGCTACTCTTTTGAAACCATAAATTAGGTCTTTAATTTTCTTTTTCAAATAAGTTTATGTCTTATTATAAAATCCTAACAAATATAATTTACATTTTTAATTAGAAAAAACATCACAGCAAGTTTTTTATAATTCAACTTTTTCCACTTTTATATGTTTATTATTGGGAATTTTTTTCCTAAGTTTCCTTTTAGGATTTTCTAAATAATTTAAAATTCCATTATCATGTAGTTTTATTTTTGTTAATTGCTATAATTATTAGAAAAGCTTTAGACCACCTTATCATGCTAACTATCACCAAACCTTTTATTTTAAAAAATATGATTTTATCAATATGAAAAATGTTATTAGGAATAAAAAGAAAATCATTTATCTATCTACTTTAACGAGATGAGATCTTAACAAATAGCAGAAGGAGAAATGGGATGTTGGTTTGTGTCATGCTTGATAGTGACAAGCACCTTATTCTAATTCTAATGTGAACGAGGAAATATATATAGAAAAAGAAATACTTGTAAGCTTGTATCTTTTGTTGGTACACTATTAGAAAATCAGTGAAAACCAACGAAATTACCAATAAAAGTTTTTTATCGGTAATTTTTACCGACGGATATAATTCTATCTCTAATTTTTTCAGTCTATACCGACAGACCTTTGCTATCGGTAATAATTACCAACGGCATAAATTCTGTCGGCTATACAGTCGGGTATATATCAACTGAAAAATTCCGTTAGTATATACCGACCGTATTACCGACATAATATATAAAATTTTGAAAAGGAGAAACATTGTGATGATGTGGACTTTTTTCAGATGATGTTACCGATGGAATGACCGAGGAATCCAAACCGGGATCTCCGTACAGTGACGTGACCCATTCATCATCAGAATCACCGACGGGATGTGTCTGTCGGTGATTCCATTGGTAAAAACTAATATACACACACTCTGTCGACTCTCTCATCCTCTATTTCTTCTTGTTCTCCCTCATCCCAACTCTTCCCTCCCAAACTACAACCAACCACCCATCCCAACTCTCCCCCTCTTCTCAACACAAGCACTCAAGTTTCTTATACTTTGTACATGGTCACAACATCCGTTCTCTGATTAATTTATTATGAATTTCATCATTTTTTTGTAAGTAAATCTATCCTTTTTAGTTTTAACATTTAAATGTCAATTTTATTATTTATTATTGTTTTTTTAGTATATATATTTTGTTAATGTATGTACTTGTTTTATTGTTATTTGTCAAAGCAACTTATAGTATGAATGTATAATTATGTAGTTGTTATAGTTTGTTTTAGATTTTGTCAAATTATATTTGTTTGTAAATTGTTGAAACTTTGTTTCAATTACACAAAATTAGATGTGTTGTGATGAAATAAATAATAGCTTGTTTAACGGGTGCGTTTTAATTTTTATCAATTCTATTGCGGAGTTGTGATTTTCATAAATTTATATATGTATAAATTTGTATGGATGTTGATAATTGATAATGAATATTTAACATAAGTGTTTTTTTAGTTTGTTAGATAATATCGGGGTAAACTAATATTTTTACAAATTTATTTACGTAACATAGTTAATTAATACATGTTGTCATCATAATTTTATAGAGGTTTGATAGAAGTCATGGATGATCGTTTATGGATGTATTGAGACTCACTTCAAAGATTGCGGAGGATGGATTATTGTAATGAGGTTCAGGGTTTATTTAATTTCGCAACATCTATTCCAAGAAATTTTACTGATGACGATATTCGGTGTCCATGTAGGAAGTGTAAAAATAAAAAGTTTTTGCATCAAGATGTTGTAACGACGCATCTTCTAAACAAAGGGTTCATGGAAGATTACCTGTGTTGGTATGCTCACGGAGAACTATTTGTTCCTGATGAGAGCATGGAAGAACAGGTGGTTGGGTCAACTTCTAGTACTAGCAACGTGCATGAAGCTCTAAATGACAATAGTAATCCTTACAGGAATATGGTTATGGATGCAATGAGAATAGATGAAGGTAATGTCAGTCAATGTCTAATCGTAGAAGAAGAATCTAATATAGATGCAGCAAGGTTTTTTGATCTGTTGAAAGATTCTGACGAACCATTATAGGATGGTTGCACGAACCACAGTAAATTATTGGTCGTAACACATGTGTTCAGCATCAAGTCAGATCACAGGTTGAGTGAGGCCGGTTATGACAAAATTATCGAATGGACGAGAAGCATTTTACTTAAAGAGAACATGCTGAAAGAGAACTTTTATGCTGCAAAGTCCATGATAAAACCTCTTGGTTTAGGATATCAGAAAATTGACATGTGCCCTAACATCTACATGTTATATTACCTTGATAATGCTGAGCTGACCGAGTGCATGACATGTGGGCATTCCCGTTACAAACCCAGAACTGGCAGGGGAAAGACTCTCGTGGCATATAAAAAACTTAGATACTTTCCAATCACACTTAGACTGCAGAGGTTATTCATGTCAACAAGAACTGTTGAGCATATGACATGGCACCAATTACATTATGCGATTGATAGAGTGATGGTGCATCCTTCTAACGGCGAAGCATGGAAACACTTTAACAGTGTGCATCCTCACTTTTCAGCCGAATCAAGGAACATATGTCTTAGGTTATGTACAGATAGATTCAACTCATTTGGGTCATTTGCTGCTCCTTATTCTTGTTGGTTGGTCATACTGATGGTTTATAACTTGTTACTGGGGATGCGTATGAGGCCGGAATTCATATTTTTATCTATGGTCATACCAGTTCCGAGCAGTCCAGGCCGGAATATAGATGTTTGTCTTTAACTGTTGATTAATGAGTTGACGCAGTTATGGTCCTCTAGAGCTTTGACTTATTATATCTCGAGGAAACAAAATTTTGTTATGAGAGCGGCTTTGATATGGACTATCAAAGATTTCCTAACTTATGGAATAGTTTCTGGTTGGAGAACGTATGAAAAACTAGCATGTCAATACTATATGGAAAACAACAAGGCATTCACGCTAACAAACAGAGGTAAAACTTCTTTTTTTAACTATCACCGTCGTCTTTTTTTTACTGTCACCGTCATTTCTTGCCATTCCCTACAGAGGTACCACCCAAAATCATATTGATCTCGGGAAATACTTGGTTGTAGTGGCTAGACTCTTCCTTACCTTGCTCATTATGGGATATTTCTTCATAAATTAATGGATAAAGCACTTGGCTATCAACCATTCATTTTTTTTCTTAAAAGTAAAATAATCTTTTATATCACACCTCTTTTCCTGGTGAAATATAGAAAACTTCTTAGAGGTACTTGTATTGGAGGTCACCTTTATTGGTAGAGGATACTAAACAAAGTCTTTACCGTGATGACAATAAGGACCTCAATGATAATTATGTTCAAGGGAGTTATAAACCTCTTAGGATACATCAAATTCCCATGGGATAGCCCTTGTAAGTTTTTTCTTGAGCTTAAATTACCACTAGTTTAATGATTTAACTTAAAAGGTCCTTTCAGATTGCTATTCTTATAAAAATAGAGAAGTACATCCCGTAACATACTTACCTTTTTTACTTGTATATGGTTTTCCATGACTTCACCTTGAGCAAGCTTTTGTTTGGTAAGACATAAAACTCTCTCTACAAAGCATACTCATTTACCCTATTTATTAAAACCTTTAAGGTTACTAGCTTAAATAACTCTTCCACATTGAGCATCTTATGATTGAACCTTTTTAAGTATATTCATATGGACTCACCTTCTAGTTGGGTAACCTAAAATAACTCTACGGAGCTTTTCTTAGCTGGTTTACCAGTGGTAAAACACGCCACTAAATTGGAACAAAGGTCACTAAAGACTTTAATAAAACTTGGCTTTAAATTATTATACAAGACATGCTTAAACCCCTAGAAAAGTATAGGAAAGATCTTACACATCGTGTTGTTATCCTAGATAACAGTTTTAAGCTATTTTGCATGTTTTTCACATGCTCCTTTAGGTTAGCAAGCCATCATAGTTATCTATGCTTCTTTTTTTTTAGAGATGAAGTCCTAAGGGATTCAAGTGTTTAAAACTCATTTGGAAAAGAGAGAACCCCAATCCTGATAAGGGCTATAGTTATTTGTTTTCAATGTGTTCAATCACATATCGTATCTTGATGCTATATCTATTAGGCTTTGGGGAGCTCAAGAAGTTTGGTATAGAATGATAAGAGATGTTCATCCTATGGTGGTTAAAATAAGTGTATTTTATGTATAGGTTTCATGACGGTATTTGGAAAAGAGAGAACCCCAATTCTAAGAATAAGGTAGTTTGTTCTTATTTTAGTATGTAATAAATGCTTTGTACGAGAAAATAATGTTATGTGTCTATATTATAAATGGATAAATTATGAACCCCATACCTAGGTGGTTTATGATGTATGTATATCCCTTGAACCTTATGCTTTTACTTGAATGAGATGAATGAAAAGTCATTCCACCCTTTTAACATTAATGAGTGATGAATATCTCTTATACAAGCATTAAAGAGGGATATATACCCCTGATATAAATATTAATGAGAGACAAATATCTCTGACATAAATATTAATGAGAAACACATATACCTTAAACTTGTATCAATGAGATGGAAATGTGGTAGCCATGGAGACTCTTGTATACTTAGAGATGTGTATGAAGTAGGATCTAAGCTAAAAAATCAAAAGACTAAGCTTAGGACACATGTTAGGGCCCAAGAGGTGCCAAGACATGCGTTTAACACTATGCCAAAACACGTGATCTAGGCTCAAATGGCACCAAGATAGGCATCTAGCATCTAAGCCCAAGAATTTTGCTTGAATGGAGGGGGGATTTGGAAAGTCATTCTACCATTATAACATTAATGAGGGATAATCCCTTACACGCATTAATAAGGGACAAATATCTTTGACATAAACATTAGTAATGGACATATATCACGTACATTTGTATTAATGAGATGGAAATGTGGTAAACCATGAGAGACTCTTGTACAACTAAGGATATATATGGAGTAGGATCCAAGCTAAAAGGCCCGGGTGAGTGAAAAATTCTAGGGGCATGGTGTTTGGTTCAGGCTACAAGTTTAAACTCAAAAAACTAGGCTCGTGCCACATTGTAGGGCCTAAAAGGTGCTAGGACATATGTTTGGCCCTCGACCTAGGTGCGTGGTCTAGTACTAAGAGGCACTAGGATAGGCATCTGGAGTTTGGGCCCACATGCGCTGCCTGAGCCTAAAGGTGTCAGGCTACGCGCTTGCACTCAAACCTATTTCCATACCTTCAAGGTCTAGGCCATAGTTAAATAAGGCTTTGGCTAATAAAAAATTGTTTAAAAAATATTAGCAAATCTTGGTCCATCAACGAGGATTTAAAAGGATGACATAACTCGAGACCACAAAACAAAGAGGTTGCCTCTCTATATTGGGCTCTCTTTAATGATTAAGTTAGTAAAGATGACATGAGAGAAAAAAGAAAAAAGGTTACAAGGAGAAAACAATATTAATAAAGAAAAAAAGATGCTTGCATTCTTTTGTTGGGGGATAAAAAGGTCATTTACATATCCATTCAGAGGAGATAAGACCTATCATAATCATGCCAACCAAGTAGTAAAAGGAGAATTGTGGTGCTGATGGGATTCAGTTGAATTGAGTCAAAGCACTTCTCAGGCATATGCTTTAAAGTAAATTAGATAGTCTTATCTGATTATCATTCTTAGATTTTATCAGCAACCTTATTGAAGGGATGAAGCTTGGTTAAACATTAGATACATGGTACCCGCTACATCATTGGTTGGGTTAAACTTTTTCTAACATAAAAAAAAAGATGTCCAGGTGACTTCATTATTTTTTAAAAAGCAAGAAAAATCTAAAATCCAAGTCATTAACTTGTCTGAGTTCAAAACCTCAGTTAATTTAATAATATGATTACAAAAAATTAAATAAAATAAACATAAAAAGTCAATAATAAACTACAAAAAATGAGTGACCAATATCATTCTCGAAAGGAAAAGAAAGAAAAGTCCATTGGAGATTCACTGTTGTTTTATCACGGACATCGCTCTACCACTAGAAAGAGTTCATTGAGATGATTGTAATGCCATTGTGAAAGGCTGCATGACAACACTAAAATAGACCGCACGTATTGTCAGAGCAATGACCTAAAAAGCAAACCAAACAAAATATCATAGAGCATCTCATGCTCATATTTAACCAATTAATTTAATTTAACTCAAAAAATAAATTTCTTTTAAAAAAGCTAAATTTAACAAATAACAAGAAGTAAAAAACTCAAGATAACCTAAGTAATTTTTAGAATTAGTGAAAAATCATATAGAAGGTAAATAAAAAAATAACAAAACTTAATCTTTAATTAAATAAATATTGAAGAATGAAACTGTAAAAATACGAGCTTGAAAAAAGAAGAAACAAACAAACCTGGACGAATCTTCTAAATCAAGGTTAATCACCCTCGCAACCTGTGAAATATTAACTCGAGCTCAATCAAGAAACTTAATTCCCAACCAATTTAATTTTGAATAATGAAAATGAAAAAAATATCAAACTAAAAAAAATAACAATAAAAAGAACGGGGATAAAATTTGATAGAAAAAAACTAATGGAGGATGAAATTATTAAAAGAAATCATTTTTAATAATTATCTTAAATAAAACAAATACCAATACAAAAATGTGGACCAAATATGGAGGACGAGATTGAAAAAAAAATCTAATTTTATAAATTATTTCAAATAAAATAAATAGTAATCAAAAGAAATTAAACTAAAATTGAAGAAAAAATGTATTGAATGGAACTGCCTTAAAAGTTTGGAGTGTTAGTTGCAAAAATCAAGGGAAAAAAAAAGAAAAGAAGGAAAAAAAAGTCGTCGGTGCAAAGCCAGAGGTTAGTAAGCCATACACACTATCTAGGGATGGAGAGGTCATCAAAACTATTTGAACACCACCCCGAAAGATATCGTTTAGACGTCTAAAAACTCTTTTACATGCCAATTGAATAACGAAAACAACTTGCACATTAGCGTGTGCAATGCACAAGGTAACTATTTATTAAAATAATATTTTATAATTATAAAAATATAAAATTTCCCCAATCAACTTAATAATAACTAAAAATTAAATTGAAAATATGAAAATGTCACTAGAAGGTAATTAAAGAAATTTTCATTTTAAAGGTAAGTTAGTAATTTTATTGTAATTTGAAAAAGTAAAAATATAAAAAGGTCCCTAGATACTATTTAAATATATATTTCTTTTAAATATAATTTAGTTATTTTAATATGTTTTAAAAATATAAAAAAAATCAATAATAATGAATGAATATTAAAAAAGAGCCATATTCCTCCAATAGTTAGGCTAATATTTTTTTATTAAGAATATCAAAATAGTTATTATAATATTTTAATATATAGTGCATTGAGTTAGGTGTGCATTAAATCCTAATTCCTTTTAGTTTTTTTTTTATTATTATTATTAATAAAAGGGATACATATCTAACCACGTGGGATGCTAATAGTCATGAATTCCTCCTTAAAATTAATCCGAAAATCATGATAATGCGTGTAGTCTGTTCGTACACAAAATACACCGTAGCCCTAGAGATGGACTCAAAGAACCATGACCATTAGCAATCCACGTGGTGAAGTTGGGTCCTATCTTGCATGCCTACGACTCATCTCATAAATGAGTCAAATCAATTCATATATATACCTACTCGCCAACAACCATGACAAAGAGAGGAACACATAAAATAAAATATTTTTATTTAAAAATATATTAAAATAATATTTTTTTATTTTAAAAAAATTATAATTGATATTAGAATATCAAAACAATTTAAAAATAAAAAAATTAATTTTAAATAAAAAAATCAAATTCATAGTATAAAATAATGGTATAAAGAAATTCCCACGTTAGCAGAAAATAACTATGGAAAGTTTACTCTAATACCAACCAAATTCACTTGCTCCTACACATGTTCTTGTTTTTTAATTGTGTAAATATTATATTTAGTAGATAAAAGAATTAAATTGACAATATCTTATATTTTCATGCTAAGAAAAAGAAAGGAAAAGAAGTCTTAAGTAGTAGATTTGTAATCCTTCTATCCTTCTCATTAAAACATCATTAACGTTTCCATGAAAAAAAATTCCTTGTATTTTTATATTTTATATTTAAAATATCTCTCTATTAGTTTTTATTTTATATCAATATTGTAGTTATATTTTGTTATCGATGCATCCTTGTATTAATTGGTGAGATTAACATCACTAAATTTGACAGTTAACTTCATAGTATAATTGGCATGTGTCATATGTATAAAAGATCAGAACTTAGTCATCAAACTTCTTCATTTTGATAATTAATCTTTAAACTTTTCTTTACTTAATTTTT
Organism: Populus nigra; assembly: GCF_951802175.1. Classification (NCBI taxonomy): domain Eukaryota; kingdom Viridiplantae; phylum Streptophyta; class Magnoliopsida; order Malpighiales; family Salicaceae; genus Populus; species Populus nigra. The sequence continues at coordinate 6,126,695 of NC_084862.1, read as the reverse complement.
TTTTATTGCATTGATTGATCATGGATATTATATTTTTTTTAATTTATGATTGATTTTGTTGTAACCCATTTTTGGGTTCCCACACAAAAATAAAAATAAAACATATAATAATAATAATAATAAAATAATATATATATATATATATAAAGAACAGAACGATGTCGTTTTTAATGACACTATTCCTCTTTCTTCTTCCCCTGGACGTGCAGCAGGGAAGAAAGAAATTTTTTGTTTTTTCTTCTTTAATTTTGCTGCCTATCTCTCTTCCCGCGTGCTCTGCCAAGACCTGAAGCCCCTCGCCCTTTTATGATGAGAAATCAAGGGAGCCGTACCCTGCCAGCCACACCCACTGGCCAGCCAACCCAGCATCGTGGAAGGGCAGTAAAGCCATGCTCCCCATGCGCAGCAATAGGGAGGCAGTAGGGACGCCCCGACTCCCTTTGCTCTATAAATACTGCGCCCAACACCAACAAACAAGGAGGGAGGAAGTTTGAAATGGGGAGATGCGTTGTGAGAGTTAAGTAGGGGAGAGAAGTTTGAACGAGAGAACAGAGAACAGAGAGAAATGAAGGAAAGAATACGGGGAAGCTTGAAACAGGGGGGAATTTAAGAGAACGTAAACAGGGAGTGTAGAAAGGGAAGGGGCTTGATAAGGAAGAGAAGAGAAAGAAAAACGAAATACCAAGGGGAGTGAACAGTTGAGTCTTGCTACTGCTAGGAGCTGTCGTCCGTAAGCCACGAGACCGCCATCGGCCTCCACCGCAGCACCGCCAGCAAAGCAGCCAAAATAGCAAGGCACCGCATACCTTCCTCTTAGAACCACCACTTGGAAGAAGAAGCAAAGAAGCAAGGTGACAGAAACAGTAAAGCAAAGAAAACAGAAGCAAACTAGGAAGGAAAACAGAGGTTGGTGCCTCTGCACGGGGAAGAAGAAGAAAAAAACTGCATCAAAACACTGCCCGCGCACCACTTGAAAGAAGAAGCAGAGAAGCAAGGTGACAGAAATAGTAAAGCAAAGCAAACAGAAGCAAACTAGGAAGGAAAACAGATGATGGTGCCTCTGTACGGGGAAGGAGAAGAAAAAAACTGCAGCAAAACACTACTCGCCACCGCAGGGAAGAGCCATCGTCGCTCTGTCATCATCACCACCGCCAGCTACCACTGTTCTCCCAATCAACAACAGCACTGTGAGAAACAGAAAGAGAAAACAGAAACAGAGGAGAACAGAGTAGGAAAAATTAAACACAAAGAAGAAAACGAAGAAAAGCTAACCACCATCCAAGTCATTCTCCAGTCAGCAACTGCCGGCAGCACCACCTTCAGAGCCACCACAGGTCAGCCATCTTCCCCTTATCTCATTTTATTGTTCATCTTATTGCATGCAGAACGTGCACTATGCACGTTCTACAAGCAAGAAGATGAACAATAAAATGAGATAAGGGGAAGATGGTTCTGCAAGCAAGAAAATAATTAACCGATTACTGTGCAGGTGCATAGTAACTGGCTAATTAATTAACTGGTTACTGTGCTCATGTACAGTAACCAGTCCATGTTTGTTTCGGGCTGGAACATCAGCCCCGCCCATGCGGTCGGGCTGAGTCCAGCCTTGTAGAAATCAGGCCCCAATTTATTTTGGGTTGATTTCGGCCCAGTTTCCTTTTGGGACGGGTCTGGCCTGTTCGAAAATTTTTCTTCCGAGAATTATTTAAAAAAATATGTGATTTTTTGCAAGTTTGTTACTACATTTTGATCAATATCGGTGTTGCACCCTCGCGAGCGAAGCGCGGTGTCGCGGTGATCCTCGATTGGTTTCGGGGTCTTTGTTTGTTTGTGTAATAAGGGAGTCGCCACCTAGTATTATGGTCACTAGAAAACCTGACTGGTCTTTCAGAGATTCTAAGGCAAGGGACTAGTTGCGTAAAGAGAAGGTATTAGCACCCCTAGTACGCCCTACCTAAGGTAAGCTGTTTGGTGTTTGGTTTGCTTTATAATTGCTATGGTGTTGGTGTTCTCTTAATTAGTTTTCCTATGATAGGTTTGCTATGATGAATGGATTTGGGTTCAAAGTCTAAAAGCAAGAATTCTTGGCCAATATAGATCATACCTTTAGATATGTCTACAAAGTGTTAAGGAGAACCAATGCAGATCTCTTGAAATCTGTGTTTGATTCAGACTAAATTTATTAAGATAGAAATCCAAGGAGATTCCATGTGCTTTAAAAGCTCATTTTTCCCTTAGTATTTCAAGAGTTTTGCAACTCGTAAATCGCAAAGAGGAGGAACAAAAATTTAGAAATCTAGGGCGCTTTAAAAGCCTATTTTTGCCTTAGTGTTTTATACTCTCACGGCTCGTAAACCGTGGAGTAAAAAAAATTGAAATGTCCTCGATTATAATCAAGGCTTCTTTCAAGGATGTGTGCGGATTTATTATTCCTAGAAAATTATTTTGGATATTTACCACTCAGGGTTTCTTTATCCAAATATTAATAGTGAATAATAACAAGTTATTCCCATTAAATATTTTGAATATTCATCCTTTTGGGATTTCTTTATCCAAACATTAATGGTGAATACGTACCAGATGATTTCTTCACAAAATAAGATTTTTATATTTTTTTGGAATATTGGCCAATACCTTTTGGAGTTTTACAAACATGTTGTAAAATCCAGAAATGCAAGAAAACAATTTTTTTGGTGTTTAAGAAATCCATGCGAAAACACATTTTTAAAAAAACTTCCAATATTTTTTGTACATAAAAAAAAACGTTCTAAAACATGTAAGGGTATTGGCCGTATGCAACACACAAAAAAAATATTTTATATATTTTTTTTCGAAAACAGAAGCATCATGGTTAATCCAATTAAAGACAACAAACCCAACCCGGTTACTGGCCCAAACCAGTAACCGGTTCTGCCACAGTTGCATGCATATGCATGCTACAGTGGCAGGGTAATTAATTAGGCAAAAACAAAGAAAGAAAGACTTACCTGCGAGGCAGCAGCTAGAGGCGAAGTGGGCGACGACTGGTTGCTGCTCACGTCTCATTTTCCCCTTGTATGCTTAATTTATCCTCCAGGTTTAGACGAGGCGTTGCCATGCCAAATCATCCCAACTACGGCTATGATCATGCCCAAACCACATGTAGATTAAGACCATCTTTTCCAAAGAAAAAGCATCCCATGATCAGCACAAGGATCGTCTTTATATGATAGCTGCGAATCCTTCAGCCTCCAAAATAAACCAAATCCACATCACAATGTCCAGCAAGCAACACGCTTCTCGTAGTAGCTCAAGAATAGTGAAACAGAGAGATGGAATTATGCAGGAGAGGAGGGTGTTCTGACGTGTCAAATGCTGTGCGTTTGAAGCAATTTGCAGTTACTGTCTTTGCTTTGCTTTGAAAGTTACGGTGATGTTTTTTTCTTAAAAGAGTCCTGAAGATTCCGAGAGAGAGGGGACAGTGTATGAAGGCAGTAAAAGGGAGTTGCAATCGGGGAGATGGAGGGGAGAGTGTGCGGTTGCTGTGGTTTGGAGGTTAGCTCTTGGTTTGTTTGGCTGGCGACAGGGCAAACAGAGTGTCAGGGGAACTCTGGTTGTCTAAGAGGGGAAGGAAGAGTTCCAAGAGAGAAAACGGGTTTAGGGTTTTTTTATCTTTAGGGTTTTTATGTTTAGCTCCCTTTTTCTGAAAAATTGCCCCTTTCTGAATATTTTTTTTCCCCTCTCTAAGGGTTCATTTATATATAAATCTCTACATGTGCTATTCAAGGAAATATTGCATTAATTATTGCAGAGATTATCTTCTATAATCAGCACCAACAAATCCTATATATATGGTATTTTATATTGCATTGGTTATTTTCCATAACTAGCACGAATCAAATCATATATCTCTGGTATTTTATTTTGCAGTAATTATATATGATTCAATAATTATCTCCTTGACATATTGCTTCATTAATATTAGTCATGATGCTCTATGTTATCGCCACATGTAAACCCTTTTTTATTTCTATTTTTATTTTTTTTATTTTTGAAAAATTATTAAAATATGGGTCAAAATTGGGTAGCAACAATCGGTTTGTATTTTTATACTGTAAAGATACAAATCCGGTATGAAAATACCTGGTTTTCATCAAGACATCAAAAAAATAAAAAATAAAAAATATTTTATTTTCATTCATACGGCCAAGTCTCTCCAAAATAAAGAAAAAAAATCATCACATCATATTTTCATACAACAAAGGAAATTTCAAAAAATTATATGTATTAGCATGCACTTTGGCTTTAACAACAAGTTTGTTAGAACCATGATAACTATGCCAATATTTCAAAAATTCTAAAAAAATCTCTTTATCTTCTTTTAGTATCTAGGATTACGAATTTATACGTAAAACGTATTCCTGATATTAAAAATATATTTTCATATAGACGTTAGAATAGTTAGGTTTTTACCCGATAAGATAAGGACCTCCTTACTGAGGAGGACTTTTCTTAAACCATAGACAGACCAACAACTAGAAATACGATAACACCTTAGCTTTTTATCAGACAATCAAACAATGCAGCTTACCTTAGATAAAACATATTTGGGGTGCTAATACCTTCCCTTTACGCAATTAGTCCCCGTATCCGATCTCTAAGACCAGTTAGGGTTCCTAGTGACCAAAATACTAGGTGGCAACTCCCATTTCATTTTCCACCGATAAACGACAAGAATTTATTATCTCCCCTATATTTGCCAGATAGATAATTACATTTTACATTGAAGTGGAATATTCGCCACGACGTAGCATATATGTGATAAATTTTATTATGAATTTTTTTTCTTTTTTGTTTGGAGGGTCGATTAATTGACTTGTATATGTGAAAATGTTAGATTGATAAATTTTGTTTTTGTGATGATGAATTATCATTGTTGGGTTATTGAAGTGTCTTGCTTCAATTTTTATTTTTATTTTGTTTTTTTGTCATATAGTTGTTGATTAGCCAAATAATTTCTTGAATTAGTTATACAGATATTTTTCATTTAATTCTTTCAATAAGAAGACAAAAATTAAATTTTGAATTGAGATAAATAACAGTTTTGTAAAATCAAATAGTGTATGGATGTTAGACCTCGAATTTTAAAAAGGTTATTTGTTTTATTCACCATATGTATGGAAGAAAACAAGTATTGAAAGAAAGTATAAAGGGTACTATGAAAATTAATTAAAGCAACAAAGAAAGTAGTAAACACTGAAACAAAAGATAAATTGAATTGAAATTGCATATATAGAGCTGATCATTTTTGCAATAGTTGTATGACTCTATTTATATTGTTATAAGTTATTAGAGTCCAATGTAATCTCTTAAATCCAATCCTCTACAAACTATTCATAGTAGATAATGTGCTTACATGATGAATCTTGATACAACTTATACTCTAACTAAAACATAACTTTGTCCCTTATAAACACATGAATCCTAACTTGTCGAGTAAAACTAACTAACTATGCATATTGAGGATTCTTGTTTTATGTAAGCCTGAATACTCTAGTCAATCACATAAACCTTTTCTTCATGGTCAATCGTTTCATCCTTGTTGATTACATGAACTCTTTTCTTGCAGTCAATCATTTTTTTTGGTTTCTTAAACTTCCTTAAGCCTGGTTAACTTTATTATTCACAATCGATTTTAGCCTTTTTTTTCTCTAATTTATCATGAACAATCATTTTTCTTTTCTGATTGACATGTCAATATTTATTTTTGGTGTATACAATGTCTCCTATATTCCTTTATTTTTTAAATGAAGAGATATTCACCTTGTCATATTTGATAGATCAAATCAATTAAATATGATGTGGCAAGTTACATCATTCACCTAAAACCATCGATCATGTTTTTAAAACATGTTTGCCATGTCAATAGCTCCAAATAATTAGTTTAGTTTTAGAATATCATGTGCTCTGATTTTATGAGTGATGCCTAGGACCTATAAATTGCACTTGATCCTTTATTTCCATAAAAAAAATCCCAAATTTCTCTTTTAAGCTTAAAGACTTCTTTGTTAAAAACCAATCAAGAACCCTAAACATCATTCTTCTCTTAAAAAATGACAGCCTCAAGCTTTATTCCAACTAAGTCTACACTCATAACTCTTTATTTCTCTTTTAAGCTTAAAGACTTCTTTGTTAAAAACCAATCAAGAACCCTAAACATCATTCCTCTCTTAAAAAATGACAGCCTTAAGCTTTGTTCCAACCAAGTCTACACTCATAACTCTTTATCAAAATTATGTGGATTACTTGCCTCATATTAATCGGTCCATAATTAGTGTTACAAAGAATGCACAAGGGGAATTCCATGGTTCATTATTTAAAAAGGTACCCAAGGAAACAGATGATAATCACTTCGCTCTGGATATTAAAAGTGAAAGACTTACCCTTTAAGATGACTATATTAAACTAAAAATCTAGAATAAATCCATTCCACTGTGGCCGAGTATTGCTCCTATTGATCACATTAGATGGGTGGAAAGATTATTTTTGCAATCAACAGAGGCATCAAATGTTTATGAAGTCATGAGACTTTTTTATGTGATTTAGCTCTCCATAACCACTTCAAAGCCTAATAAGAAGCTTTTAATTACCTTCTCTCTACCTATTTGAAGTTTAACAACATGTTTGTATTCAAGATTTGAATGTGAACCATCAGCTTACATGATTTGGCCATAATAACTGGCCTTTACCTAGTTTATAAGGAGTTTTGTGCTTCCATCAAGACTGATTCCTGCTATTTAAAGACTTGGTGTTCGACAAACCTGAATGTAGCTTTTCCATGAAAAGAAAGGGATAAATAATTGATCTTTCTACTTTTAAAGAACATATGGCTTTTATACTACATTAGGTATGCAACCTCATATGTTCTAAAACCAGAAGCCTACCAAATCATACCTAAAAATAACAATAACTTTAGTACAATTTAGGAATGTAGTCTTAGGTGTTTTTGAATCGAGTTATATCTATAATACATGAGAAAAGTGTCAAACTAGATATGAGGATGAACCATTTTATAATGAAAGGAAGAATTTATAAAAGTACCATAGTGGGTTAGGCATAATCAACTTCCTACTTTCTAGGCTTCAATAATGTAAGGATGATTATTGACCCTAACTCTACCTTTTAAGAAAGCAACCTTTTACAACATTCCTTTCAAGACTTGTCTTTTGAAGAATGTGTACAAACTTTCCTCGGTCTAAAAAATAAGAATGATATAGCAGTATTGCCTCTGAAATCAACGAGGTCAAAACCTCAATGAATATTGCTTTCATAACATCAAAGAACAAAGGTTAAAAGGGAAAAAAACATTGCATTTTAGATAAGCATCCTGACCTATAAAAATCTAGACTTTGAGTAGGTGATTGATCACATTTCAAAGATAATTACTATTCTTATGAATCTTACAACACTCAATTGCTATTTATATAACTATTATTCCTTTATTTTATTCAATTCCTCATGCTTTATGCTATAAATAAAACTAGTCCAGATAGAATAACCTTTATCAACTTAAAAGAAGTGACAAAAGTTTCTAGAAAAAAAAGGAGCATTACATTAGAAATCTTTAAGTGGAAGACTTCTCATTGAACTTGGGCCACCAATCAAGGTTTATCACTTTGTATAAACATAATCATAGACTTTATCTATAATGCTTCCTTAAAAGAAATGGTAATAAAGTTATTTTTTTTTATGAAAACTATCAAGGAAAAGAAAATAAAGATGTTTAAAAGCCCTATCATAAGATTTAGTAAAAGACATGTACATAAAACATTATGTAAGAACCTATATCCTTAATTGTTCGATAATGATCCTTTATTTTGTCCCATGTTCTTACAACAACTTTTTATGCAACTTCTCAATCTATGATTAATCTTTAACCTTAACTAATAGTTGATCCTATTAAACCCTAACCTATTTCAAAATTTTATATATAAAAAAGGACAAGAATCCCATTATTAAGTGAAGGACCAAGCTTAGAAGTAATTTTTTTCAATCAAAGTTATTTAAATTTAATACGTTTGCTCTAAATTTTATCTTAACATGTTTCCTTATGTATTGTCGAAGCCAATTACTCCCATTACATCTTTTTTTTATAGTTCTTACTATAAAAAAGTTAATGGAGGTCTGTTATGTTTATCATCCTTAGTTGAGTGCTTTTTCTTTAAAAAAGATGTCACACCCTACTATTGTTATGATTCATAAGGCTATAATTATTGAAGCTATTAAATCACAACCTTTTACTCATGTTCTGTTATGGCATTATCATCCTCTGGTAGTGCTGAGAATAATTCTTCATCACTAACTATACTGATGTTAATCTTGAAAGAACCCAGCTAAATTTTGAAGTGTTGCTAGTGTCTAGTTTAAATCAGGGTGACCTTGATAGGGTATCGGGAATAAAAAACCCTATTCTTCCAAGTTTTTATAATTTATTCCCTTAGTAATGTATGTAGCCTTTAAGAGTTCCTTCCCTGTGTGTTGAAGGTTTGTGCAAGATAATTGAGACTATGCTTGTAAAGGCAAGGGCATTACTAAAATATATCTTCTCTAGGGGTGAGTAAAAAAATTGAAAAACCGATTAAATCAAGAAAACCAATAAAATAACTGAAAAAACTAAATTGTGAAAAAAACCGATTAGAATTTTAAAAAAACTGACCGGTTCGGTTTTATAAGTCTGGAACTGAAAAAATCGAACCGAACCCAAAAAAAAAACCGAGCCAAACCGGAAAAAAACCAAGTCGAACCGATTTTTATTCTAAAAAAACTAAACTGAATAAAAAACTAATTACCCCTAATCCTCTCATGCTAAAAGGGAGTAATATCAATGAAAAAGATACTAACACAGTTGCTTTTTATAGAGGGGAATGGTGGCCTTGTCTTTTTACTTTCATGGTATGAAGGAGAAGCTAAAGAAAATTGAGTGGAGAATATACTAATAATTAATTGTCTTCTTGTTAATCCGGTAATTATAATTATTAAAGAGTTTTCAAGAGCTGAAATCCCTTAGTCCTTCCTCTATAATTTTAGAAAATCAAGAGATTAATATTCTTTTATATAAAGAATTGTTTATAACTTTAATTCTAGCAGAGATTTTTTCTTTTTCTTTTTGTGACTAATAAGCTTCGAAAGACCTCCTCTCTTAAGTGTTCTCCTGTCCACCAATGGAATTTTTTTTTTCTAAATTCACTAAAAAAAAATTGTTGGCCAATATCAAGAAATATTCTTTTATATAAAGAATTGTTTATAAGAAAAAAATAGAGAATAGGGATGAAAGAAATCTTTTTGAAAATTCTAAGGTCCAAGAATGAATATTAACAAAAGTATTTCATCTATCTCTATAAACAAAATATAGAACATGTGTCAAAATATTATGAGTTAAAAATAATAATTAAATGTATTAGCACCTCCAACTAATAAAAGGATATAATGATGAAATAGATATAAGATATAGAATTAATATTAATATAAAAAATAAAAATAAAAGAATTAAATACAAAATAAACAGTATCTGACATATGGAAGATAGAAGATTGTTCATCCATTGTTCAATTAATTTTTTTAAGTAATTTTATTTTACCCTTTGAGGCTTATGAGTTCTACCGATTTTTTATTTAAATATTTATTCTTTATCATTTACCTTATAATTCAATCATTTATCAATAAGATCATTAATTTCATCTATCTCTATAAGCAAAAATAACAAAAAACATAAATTTTTCTAGTAATTAGTTACCAACTAATGTTTGAAGCAACTAATAAATAGTGTTTGATTAAATTATATAGTTTTATTTTTAAAATATAAGATAATCAACAAGGATTATAGTATTTTATTATAAAATACTATTGGTTATTTATAACTTATTATATATTGTGTGTGTGTGTGTATTTTTTTTTTTTTTTGGTTAGAGTAATTCTTGAGTTTAAAAAAAATTAAACATAAGAAAGTTAAATATTACTTGAACACCCTACACACACGTTACTTTAATAATAATAATAAAAAAAATACTCAATATAATCAGTAATATAGGCACTGTTTTTAAAATTTAGATAAAACACCAACATTTTTTATATTTTTTTAATTTGTTAAAATAATTAATAAAGAAATTTATAGTTTTAATTAGAAAATAGAGAAAAATACTTTGAGTATCATATGATATAAAATTTTAAACAGTTTGAAACATTGGGATCTGGAGTGCATTTTGCTTTCATGCAATATACATGCAATATACAGGAGGTTTATAAAATTATAACAAGTATAGTTTAATTAGTCAAATTTTAAATTTGATATTTTAAAAATTACTAGTTTGAATATCATAAATCTCAGAATCATTAAAAGTTTATATAATTATTAATTTTAAAATTTTAAAAAATTAATTAAGATATATATAAATTAACTCAAACACTTACCATTTAAAACAAATATTTTCAAAAGCAAACAAATTTCAAATTAATCAAGAAGCCTTTCAGACGCCATTTTCCTGTACTTTCTACTATTCAATTGCGTGTCCAAGGAATTAATGTATGAACATGTGCTGGAAAAAGACTTGAGCCCAATGAGCCGCATAGCCTGTGACTCAACAGACAAAGTATTTTTTTAATTAAAAATATATTAAAATAATTTTTTTATTTTTAATAAATTATTTTTAAAATCAACGTATCAAAATAATTTTAAATATAAAATATAATTTTAAATTAAAAAATTAAATTTTTATAAAACATTATTTGTTTAGCCCTCGTTATCAAAACAACGCAAAAGTTAATGGATTAACAATTAAAAATCCTAGAATTAATTTTTATCCAGTGAAATCAATTGCATTTTTTGTGTTGAATATTTTAACATGCCTGATTCTGAAAGGCTCTATACGTGCACTTGGAATATAAAATAACTTTGTGTAAAGTCGCAATACTTATACTGCGGCAATTGGAATTTATCAATTCATGCTTTTAGTCACGGTCTTGCAATTTTGAACGCTATGGACCTACATGTCGCTTCACTGAGCCATCGTACTCATGCGGTGAAAATCACACTTTCATTACATTACATGTGAGATGTAATATAATTTATATTATTTTTTAATATAATTTTTTAAAAATAGTTTTTTTAATTTAAAATTTATATTGATCTATATTATTTTATATTTAATTTTTATTAAATAATTAAGAATAATGAAATTTAAATTCGTGATTGTTTGGTTATTAAGACTCTGATACCATATCAAAAAATTATTTTAATCTAAAAATTTTAAATTGTTAAGGGAAGTCTCAAGATATAATTTATATTATTCTCTAATATATATAATTTTTTCATAAATAATTGGTTCCCGCATAAAATTAGTATATTGAAAAATCAAAATTAGCACAAGTTATTTATAATAGTTTCCTTTTGCTGTAAATATTGTAGATTAAATATAATTTTGATATTTGGCTCGCTTTACATCGCGGGCTAAGTCAAATTTTTTTTAATATAAAAAATAATTATTTATATTTTCAGTTAACTCAAGATCAAGTATTATTTGTCCAGCATTAATCAACTTTAGTGGGTCTCATCATTTTTCAATATCATACGATATAATAAAAATATTAATTTTATGTTTGTTAAGAAACCCTCATTCAAGCAGACAGTCTTTAACAGTTCATAATCCATAGCCCATGTATTAATAAAATCATCACATGAAATATATGTGTCTTGTTTGTAGATGTTGATGATAAGCTTTATCCTCGAAGTTCTGGGCTGTTGGAGGAAGTTACCAAGAATTTTCAAGGTATATATAATGCCTACACCTTAATTTCCTCCTTCCTTAATTAATTAGAGCATATATAGCCTTGTCCAGAATACATGATTCAGAAGCTTGGTATATATAGAAGAAACTGAAGCCTCTCAAATGAATGGTGTTCTGTACAAGAGTTATGGCACATCCATGGCAGCTCTCAAGGTATATATATGGCCTTGTTGTCATTGAAAAGAAAAATGAAATCATCTTGACAAACCTTTTACCAAAATCCAACCGATTTACTGCTGTTCTGCGATTTCTTTCCTCTTTCTAGGCCATTGGTTATGATTTTGACAGCGATGACTATCACAGGTACCAAGTAAAATATCCCCACATATATAGCTTTAGCTTTCTTTCACATAAAATGGATTGTTGCTATATAAACGATCTTACTTACATTTTCATGTTTACAGATTTGTTCATGGGAGATTGCCATACGAGAGGGTAAAGCCTGACCATGTTCTAAGAAGTCTTTTGCTCAGGCTGCCTTCTAATTGAATACAAGTAGATAATCAACTACAAATTAAGCTTTCTTAGTTCTGATGATGATTTTTTTTCTGGGTTTTATGTAATAGATATTCTCAAATGCCGATCAAGCACATGTGGCTAAAGTTCTCAGCAGTTCAAGCTTTGAGGCCCTAATAATCCCTTTAATTACGAAGACATCAATGCTTGTGATGAAATTGGAGTTCGGCTATACACCCAAAAGCCAAATTCTTGACATCATTGAACATCCTTGTCCGTCTAATCCTGTTTGAGTACTTCAAAAAACTCCAGTTGTCTGCAAACCTTTTGAAGATGCCTTTGAGCTGGCCAACATCAATCCTCAAAAAAACATCCAAGAACCATTTCAAAAGTACACAGAAATTCAGATTACGTCTGGTATGATTTGTTAACTTGAAGGAGAGTTATAAACATGTTTTGTTAGAAATGACTTTTTTGATCTAGTTTGTTACAAAATTGAGTCAAATTCTTGATATAATTAATCAAAAGTCGAAATTTTAACTTTCAACATAAGGGTTATAACTTATATTACATCTAGGGTACATTCCCACAATGACTAGGAATTACATTGCCCCATCTGCTATTCACATCTTCTACCAAATATCCCAAGAGACAATTAAGATGCGATGTATCAAATGGTTTAAGGTAATTTATGTTACAACAAAGGCATTGTCGTGGGGACAAGTCGATCTTTAGGAGCAAGGAGGATGGTTTCATTGCATATAGCTAGTGATGTCCTTACTAGTCATTAACACTTGTTTCTTAAACGTCTTTTTTGAGAGTCTAGTATCACCTTTTTGGAACAAACCAACAAGTATGACATTATTCTGGCCTGTGTAATTTGTTGTTTATTACAAGTACCCGTCTCTTGTCCAATGAAGCAATAATTCTTCATAAACTGTTATAGAAAACCTTGATTGATGGACTTTTTTTTTTTCAAGGCAAAACAATCCTTAGTGTCATGCTCCAATGCAAGCGGAATAGGTAGCGCTTGTTTTGGTATTTTCTTTGGAAAGTAGTCATCATTTTAATTCGAGTTGCGTTCAATAGAATCTACAATAGTTTTGAATCAGTAGGGTGATTGTAAGGCCCAAGTTTTGGCCTTAAAGCCTCAAGAACCCAAAGCCTATAAGTTCAGCCATAGTCCCTAAACTCAAGTATAAATAGGGGTTTTCTTAGTCAGAAAAGGAAAAAAAAAACAAGAAATAATTGTTCAGAAAAACAAAACGGAAGAACACACTACTAACATCTCTTAAGTTTTCTCTACTCCGGATAATCAATCATTCCCTTTGGTGGATTTTATTTTGGTTTGGGGTTGCTGAGTGTTGATAACAAGGGAAGATCATTTTGAACTTTGTTTTTAATTTCATATTATGAACAGTACAAGGCATACTAGGGCTTTTAGGTTGAATTGAGGAATTTGATATTTTTTTATAATCATGATGGAATTAAATATGGATATTGGGTTTAGGACGTTAAAAATATGTTTTTGGATGGTTTAAAATCGTTAAATATTGTTTTGATGTTGTTGAGCGTGTAGTTGAGTTTTGGTAAAATCTGATTGAGACTGCAAGTTGAGAATTCTAGGTTTCTCGATCAAACAGTCAACTAGTTCAAGTGAACAAGTCGACCAGTTGTTGAACATACTTTCGTTCGACCGTTTGAGGTGTGGGCAGTCAACCAGTTGGAGAAACAGTAGTAGGTTAGGTATGTTCTGTTCACTTGGTCAAACTGTTGAGGAGGTGCGGTCAACCGGTTGGGCTGTGTTCGGTAGGTCTATTAGATGTCTCTTTTTGGTGCAGTATACCGTTTACTCTACTAACTGTCGACCGACTTGTTTTGGTTGACCAATTTGTTCATACCAGTCAACCATTTAAGGAGCAATAGGGTCTTTTTTGATCTTGTTCAGTTTGTTTTGTATATAGGATTCAGTTTTGAGTAGTTTTTTAATGTATATTTTATTTTTTTCATATAGGTTTAGCTAATACAGCTCTAGTTGATCCTCAGTGAGTCGATTTGCTTAGGTTTCGTTTGCTTCCTTTTGTTTTTGTCTTTCCGGGTGAGTGGGATAGTTTTTACTATATATATATATATATATATATATATATATATATATATATATATATATATATATATATATTGGTATGAAATGATGAGTATTTTTGCTATTGTTGATTATATAAGCCTGATTAGTTATTGTTATTATTATTCTATTTTTCTTCTTAAATACTCATCATATACTTGTTTGATTTGAACATGATTTATATATCCTTTATAATTGTTCAAATGTGATCATGCTTGCATTATGAATCTTGACGATAAACCATGAACCCTATATTCATACTATTTGTTCATTTGAGTTTATGATTTTTGTTACCCTATTTAAACCACTGTCAGAAATACCAAATTAACATAAGATAGTTAGTTACTTCATACTAACAAATAGTAGTTAGCCTATATATACATGATATTTTGTTTCTTAGCTGGCGAGTAAGGTGTCAGTATTGTACAGATTGGCCTCCCATAATTATATGTATGTGTGTGTGTGTTCCCTAGCTGACGGGTAGGATGTCAGTAATATGATATATAATTCTGACATGCATACCTTTTTTGTACACCATTTGATATGATATCTTTGATATACTTGTTTTGTTTGGTACTTGATTTATGTAACCATATTTGTTTATCTTAAAATGTATATTAGTATGTGTTATAGTTATAACCTCTCACTAAGTATTTGGACTTTCCCCTCCATTCATATTTTCCAGGTCTTTAGTTCGGTTTCAATAGCAAGATCTTTTGATTGTGTTCTTCCTACTTTTTTGAGTCGGTATGCCTCATTTGTTCCTCTAGACTATTAGTTTATTCTTTATTTGTTATTCATAGATACTCCATAGAATGATTTTTAATTATGTTTTGAATTTGTTTAGGATTTTTTTTATGAAAAAGTCATATTTTAATTTTTTTTTATTGAATTCCTTAATATTGGATATTTTGTTTTATATTGTGCTATTTTATAGTTTTTATGATATCAAATGTGTAAGCTCTAAGGCTTAATGCAGGCGAGGCACCTTAAGGTGCTATGTTTGCTTTATCGATCATAATTCCAAGAATTGGATCGTGACAATGATAATGCATAAAACCTTTTAGGTGTTTTGAAGATTTACATAACGAGCCCATATAGGTGTCATCACCCCTCATTTTGAATAAATAAGGTTATGTAAATAAGATAATTATTTCTTTCTTTATTCAAATTTGATTTTTCATGTTCTATTTAATCATCATGATGAGTGTTCTTTATTAGTCCAAGCAGTATCAACTCTCAATCTTGGTAGACTAATAAAATAATTTAATTTAATTTAATTTAATTGAGATTTTAAAGTTAAGATTATTATTATTATTATTATTATTATTATTATACTTTAATATTGTTACCAATATGTCATCATCAAGGTGAAAGGTATACTAGGATACAATTTGTTGTGATATGAATATTTCAAGTATGGAAGCATAATAATTTATAATCATGGAAGGAGATAACATGATTCTGAACATATAAAAAAATTATTCTTAAAGATTATTTTCAAATTAATTGTAAGAGATTGGATCTTTAAGTGGTAATGATTTTTAGTTTAAGTTTTTACAGTAAATTATTATATAACTAAGTAGGGTTTACATGATGGTGTTATACACATACATACATTATTCAGTATGAAATCCTTAAAAAAAAATGAAGTTTTAGCCATAGAATAACAACTTGAAAATTAGTTGAACAATAGCAAAATTGACAAAATTAGTTGCTCAATGCATTTATATAATCTTTTAGATTCTATTTATTCAAACTTTATAAATGTGTAAGTAACATCATATCAACTATGTGGATATATTTATATTGAAGCTCGTAACAGCTTGTTCCTCATACATACAAGCGTTATATATATATATATATATATATATTCACTTTGACAAATTCTTATTATTTTTTTATTTCTCCATAAGCATTTTAATTTTTATATGTTTTTATCGAGGTTTAATTCTTAGGCATACATTTTATTACTTAAGCCCTTTTAGTTTTTTCTGAAGGCCTTTAAAATAAACCCTAACTAACACTAGCTCTTCTTTAACTTTAAAATTTCTTAGTTAAATATAGACATGCATACAAAGATACTTTTCTTATTTTATTAGACAACAAATAAGTGGGTAGAATTCTCTTATTAGGGATGCTAATATAAAAATGAAAAGGTATTTTATACCAAGTTACTTTCCTTATTTTATTAGATAAATTAGAAGATAAGTCTCAAACAAAGTTTTTTAAAACTGAAAATCAAGTCATGCTCTAGTATACTAGATCTATATAGATTCGTTAATAGTGGCGGGAATCAACTTAACATATGGCATTTAAGTCTTAGAGGACTGATTTCGAACTTGTCCAGACATTCCATATACTAAGGTCACCTAGCCTATTGTAGTTATTCAAGTAGGGTTTGTTAGCCATGTATTTCATACAAAGTTTAGTGCCCAACATATCTGGAGCTAAAGATGAATTATTTACCTAATGACTATGATATGGCTATTTTTAAATGATTCAAAGAAAATTGACTTGACTTCTTTCTTTTTTCAAGTGATTCAAAGAAAATTAACTTAACTTCTTTTTTTTTTTCAACACCTTTAATGCTTTTCAATTCATATATGAAATGATATTTTTTTGGAGTGTTCCTTGTGATGATCTTTCCTCATGCTTTTACTATATAAAGACTTAGTTTCATCCTTGCTCTACTAATGATATGGTGAATGAGTAAGCTTCGTGATTTCAATGAATATTCCTTATTTGTCTTGAATAACCAACGGCAATTTTTCCTTGTTTTTCATGAACTATTATTTTGTCACACCTCTCTTTAAAGATAAGTTGTTTATTTACATAATAGGCTAGAGGAAAGATTCTAGACATGTTGGATAAGGGTGTCAGTGTTTGGCAAACTAGTGGTTAGAACCCATCGTGCTAGTAACAAACCCAACTCGTAAATTATCTATAATTTTATAAGGTGTGCTTTGCTTCTCATACATGTCAAAGGAGTTTAGAGATCTTTTTAGATAAGAAAAACTATCTCTTAGAAGTAGTTTTTTATAAACAATGTCGCTAATGAAATTCAAAAAATCTTAATTTTTATTGAATTTTTGTTTGAGTATCTTACTTTAATTATATTTATTTAAGTTTTTCATCTTCTATTTATTTTTTAATGTGATATCCTCCTTGCTTTTTGTTATATGTATTGATGTGGCCATTATCATGTGCTAGGTGGCAAAAAAGTTGTTATAGAGTGGGAAAAAAAAACATAGCATATTTTGTACCTAAGTCTTGAGAAATTTAAATAGATAGAATTAAAAGTGAGATAACTAAATAAAAATAAATTATATAAGATTAGATGCTAAGTATTTTGTTTCTCTGACTGTTGTCCACTCATGAGGGTTTTTTCACTGTAAAAATAAATGAGAAATATATTGCTCTTATATGAGTTAATTTGTAAGTCGCATGCCTACCAAATTTCACATCATATAGTTTAAGCTTTTAATAAATTATAGTGTTACATCCTTTTCTATAATTGTGATGGACTTTCATTAAAAAAGAAAGTTCCATGATGAATATTGCATCTTTATGCATGTTTGGCAATGACATATCATGTAATTGAATGAATTCTGGATTATTTATAACTAAAAACCAGGAGGAAATTAATTAGTCAACATCCTAATACAAGAGGAAAAGGAAAACAATAGAAAATTATGGAGTTTAGATTACTTAAAACTAGGCTTATAATTATAATATCACCATATAACTTGTACTTTTTTTATGTGTGAATCAAGTGAAGGTTGATTATATTCTACTAATCATGGTGTCGAGCTTCATTCTAGAGTTAATTATAACATAAAAAAAAAATATGTAGGCGTTGTTAAAGTTTTTTTTTTAAATACCTAAGCAAGAATTCCACACATGAATTAAAAATTTAATATGTGTGTTTAACAAAATTAACCACTAATCATATGCACCAAAAAATTCTAAAATGAGTTGTTAACAATAATCAAAGACTAAATCAAGAAGTTAAGGGATACATATAAGTAAAGAAAAATGATATTATGTCACGATATGCTATTTAATTTCTTTATTTAATTACATAGCAATAATTTTTAGAAAAAGTTAAAACTAAATTCAATTGAAATAAAATAATTTGCTATCATAGTTTCTCTTTTTCTTATTAATTTGACTTCACCCTACAATGTGGCCCATTGCATGGCCTAAGTTTCAAATTAAATTATACTGGAGTTAGCTTAATGTGATATGTTCAACTTAGTATGGCACTAATCATACAATATTATTTTTTTTATAAGAAGAGTAATAATTTAAATTCTATTGAAACAAAATAATTTCTTAGTATAAGTCTTCCTTTTCTTATTAATATATTTCATTTCAATAAAAAAATATTTTGTTAGATGATATATATTTAATAAAAACCAAAAACAATCATAAGGCATACCTAAAAAAATAGACAGTATAAAATAAGATAAAAAGATATCTCTCAAACTAAAACCCCTTTATCTCATTATCCTGTTGAACTTTTTATGAAAATTATTCAACAAAAAATGTGTTTCTTAGAAAAAATTCTATCATTATTCCAAAAGCAAGCTTTAATTATATACATAAACAATATTCTAGAAATCTTGATATAAGTGTATTAAAAAACATAAGAAAACCTTGAAACTTCTCAATCTACTTGCCTAGACTAGGTTTCAAATTAAACCATATAGATGTTGACCTGATTTGATCCGATTAACTTGGCAGGTTTAAAGACAACATAGACGACCAGTAAAAATCCGGTTTGACTTCAAAAATTAAGAAAAAAAATTTATGTTGAGATGACAACACCTTCGATCAACCGAGGTCAACCCGCCAAACCTATAGTCCGGGTCATAGATTTGACTAGGTGTAATGACTTTATTTTTAAAAAAAGTAATATTTTATTTAGTTATATGATAATAAATATAGATGCTTATAAGAAAGGAAAACCCAACCCCTCTCTTTAAACATCAAAGCTAGCCACCACCACATAAGCAACACACTAACAACACACTAGAACCCCTCCAACACCCATTGTTGAAGAAAATCATCCACGTTCAACTATCATTAATAGATATCATTGTCATCTTTATAGACTACAATTAGAGGTGAGCAAAAAAACCGAACAACTGATTAAACTGGAAAAAAAATAATCAAAAAAACCGAATAAAAAAACTGAATTAACCGATTAAAAAATCACAAAAAAGTTCCAGTTCGATTTCGGTTTTCAAAGTCTAAAATCGATTGAACTGATCCAAACCAAATCGGTTCAACCAGGCCAACACTTAAAAAAAAACAAGTATAAATAAGATATTTTTTTCTAACCCTAAACCTAAAGTAGCATTCTCTAAAGACAATCAACCACCCCTCCTTTTGCTCTCTACGTTTCTCTTTTCTCTTATTTTTCTCTATACTCCACATCCCATAATTGTTAGGAATTGTTAGGCTCCTGCTGCTCCATGCTCCTCTGTCCTCCTATCAAAGGCACACCCTTCTTCACATTTAATTTTAATTCTTTTGGTTCTCCTATCAAAGGCACGCCTCCTTGGCTCTCTTTTCTTTTGTTTTTAATCTTTTTATCCTTTTTCTTTCTATTTCTCATATAACCTTGTAATTGTTATATAATTTTTCATACCCATGTAACCGAAGAACATGGGTAATTGTTATATTATTATGTCAAACCAGTAAAAGGCGTTTCTGTGCTTTTCTTTTGGTCTTGTGAGGACAACAATTGGACATCAGGTTTGGTTATTTATTAAAGAGACCGAGTATAAAAATACCACACACTCAATAGATGGTGTGGATCTATGTAAACTATTTGTAATTGATTTCCTCTCGTTCTAGTTTTACATTTGAATAATTGATATCTTTTGATCTTCCCTCTCTTTTTTTCCAGTTAAATGACTTCTTTTCTTTCCTTTTATTTTGTATATCTTTAGCGCAAAGTTTAGTTTTTGGGCAAGGATCTAACAAAAAAAAATTGGGGTTAGATTTCTGGATATTATACATGCCTAACCAGTTCAGATTGTTGAGAAAGCCAAGATTTCTAAGAAAATAAGCTCAAAGCTGTGAAAATAGAAATAAGACGAACCGGTTTAAATTGGTCTGGAAGGAAAAAAACCGAACCGAATCAAATCAAACATGGTCGGTTTAAAATGGTTTTCGATTCGGTTCGGTTTAAAAGCTTGAAAAAAAATAAGTTCAGTTTGGTTATTTATTTTGGCCCAAAACCGGACTGAACCGAAAATACTCACCCCTAACTACAATTAATCTTAGCCACTTCTCATTATCCACATCAGTCATGATATCCTCTATTTAGAAGCACTAGCTCCTTAACATCAACACCTAATTCATAAATGAGCTTAGCATTTTGTTTCTTTCTTTAATTATGATTTGTCCTTTATTTTAATTTTAAAACAAGTTTTAAAATTAAAACAAAAGACAAAGTGACATTAGTAGACAAGCCAGCTAAAATAATACCACATTAGTGATATTACATCAATAACAGCTTGTGTAATCCAAAGAAGTCCATTTACAATTAAATTTGAAGATTTAAACCATTCAATTTTTAAGCATCTTGGTTAATAAATCGGTCAACCTTTCAATTCATTGATTTTTACTTCTCTAGTTTGCACTTGTTATTCAAAGTTGTCATTGATAATACTTTTATACCTAGAAAAAAAATCATATCTTGCATATTATTCATTATAATTTTTTTATCAGTCCACTTTGTCATTAATATTTAGCAACTAGTCATTTTATTAATTACAGATATTGCCTATATTTGTGGAAAGCTATGATCTTATGTTTGGTTAACCATTTATATATAAAGGGTTAACATTATATGCTTGTGGTTTCCACAAATAGTTGGGCACCATATTCTTCCTCTCTAGCTTATATGAATTTAGATGACTAACATGTCTAAAAGAGTTGAACCCTTAAATAATACCTAAATAAAGTACCCTAATAATGGTAAGAATTACAATAATAACCATTATAAGAAAGTTCACCATGGACACCTCCAATATAACTACCAATTGGGTTACTTTGAAACTTTGATGAGCAAGTCATAAGACCTAACAAAATAGAGGCCTGCACTTTTAATGGTCGTCACGACCCTTGGATTTTAATAGGCAGATTCATGAAATGGATCACATGTTTGATTGGTCTAACTTGTCTGAAAATAGAAGAGCTAGGTTTGTTAAGATAAAACTTATTGGTGCTGCCTAACTATACATAGAAATTATTGAGGATTGTTTATAAAAAAGAGGTAAACCTCTTATCACTAACTGGGTTGAAATGAAATAAAAGTTACAAGAGATAAGACAACAAATTTACTAATAAGTATATGGTAAGATGTGTTGTAAAGAAGGACAACCCCATGACTTTAAGTAGGTTTCATAGGGTTCGAAACATGATCTTAGAAAACAAGTTATGTTCTTAGGTGTTTCTACTCTTGAACAAGCTCATACCTTAGTGCAAGAATATGAATGTTACTAAGAATCAATGGAAGAAATATTAAAACCCCTGTAGTACCCTTTTTATGTCTCTATTTAGCAATAGTAGTACTTTGTTAGGTGCTCTACCTTACAGATCCAGTCTTATTAATGCCCAACTTTATAAATAAGATAAGGGTTTACGAGTTATCAATGAAGTGTCTAAAATGAGTTTAATATTTTATTATGCTAAATATGTAGGTTTAGGTTCTATTTTAGCTAATTATACCACCAAACCCCTAGTCATCAAAAAAACATAAGGATATGGCTAGAGAGGAAGAATATGGTGATAAAATGTATGAACCCAATCCTAAAGATTTTAATGACCTAGATGAAAATGAGTTTTAAAAAAAACTTAATATAATAAGTCCACATGAGTTTGAGAATGAGATTAAGGTTGAATTTATTATGTTTGCTTTATTTGTTAAGGAAGTTTCAGGAAACACTTTAATAGAACCCTTTAAAAAGGTAAGTGCGATGTTGAAAGAGTTTAAAGATATTTGTTCTTCTAAGCTTTATAATTACTTATCTTCTATGCTTGACATCTTAACTCATAATAGATCTTGAGTAATTAATTCCTCTTATCACTAACCCCCTTTATACATGATAAGAATGATGAAAATGATCCTAATCCGCTCAAGAGTTGAATAGTGTTTGTTTCATTCCACACACTCAGTCATTTAGTGTTCATGTTTATAAATCTAAAAGCCTGAAGATCTTCTTCATGTATCTCCTCATACTAAGATGTTTGAATTAGTTGAGTCTAAGTTTATAATTCGCATGTTGAGACCATAAAAAAAATAAA
Source organism: Populus nigra (assembly GCF_951802175.1). Classification (NCBI taxonomy): domain Eukaryota; kingdom Viridiplantae; phylum Streptophyta; class Magnoliopsida; order Malpighiales; family Salicaceae; genus Populus; species Populus nigra. The sequence continues at coordinate 6,103,973 of NC_084862.1, read as the reverse complement.
CCCAAACAAGTAACGAACAATACAAACTTCAAGCTGGTTTACATAAGTATCATGATGTTTTTAATATTGAAGATTATTTCATGATATATATTAGACTTGAATGGTATTCTCTTAAATCCAATTAAAAATTATAGGGGAGTAGTGTTAGATATCAAAGAATCATCTCAACCTAAAAGTTTAAGTTATTCGGTGAAGTCTTAAGATATAATTTATATTATTCTCTAACACACCCCCTTAAGTGAAAGTTCTTTAAGCTTGAAACTTGCATGAACTCATATTACATTAAGCTATTAATTAATATTAAATAGAAAAAAAAATGGAGGTGGTGAGATTCAAACTCATAACTGTTTAGTCAGCAAGACTCTGATACCATGTTAAAGAACCATCTCAACCCAAAAACTTAAGTTATTAGGTGAGGTCCCAAGATATAATATATATTATTCTCTAATACTATACACTTTAAAGTGTTAAAAATGGTTGAATCAAATACTCATGTCATCAACTTACAACCAAACTTTAGTATTAACTCTACTTTTAATATAGACTTAGTTATATATCAATGGTAACAGCCTATCCCTGACGATCCTCTTAAAAACTTTATCACATTACCGTTATCATTGGTTTAAAAGGAACATGTTAATGATATTTTGGATGCATAGGTTGTTTTTATCAGGATTTGTGAGGTGTAGTGAATCCTAGTTCAAAGGCAAAGCGACTTGATTCATACTGTATTTAGATTACTAAAGAGACATCGCAATAATTTGATCTTGATCTTTAAATGTATAATTGAAGCTGCAAGAGTTATAATTAATAAGGTTGAGTTTTTCTAACTCCATGAAAGTTAGTAGAGACACCAAATTTAAGACACCATTCACACACATGTATGGTTAAAAATGACAAATGATAGCTTTACCCTACATTATTGGATTTTATTTGGGTTATTGTTAGGCTTAATTTATATTATTTTTCTTGATATTTTATTTAGTGTGTTACAAAACTAATTGTTGGTTGTTATTAGGATTTTACTATTTATATATAATTTTTCCATATAATAAAAGTTTGATAAATTAATAGAAGTTGGAGAGTTACAAACTTCTCCTCCTCCATTCCCTTATTTTCTATTTTCTTCTTCTTCTTAGATTTTCTCTCTTCTTTCTTTCTTTCCTTTATTTGCTTCTCCTCAAATCTCACTTGTTCAGTATCACCTTCCAAGCCATGCTTCTGTGCTTAGGTTTTTTTTTTTAATTTTTTAAATTGGATGGAAGAAGCATTGTCGAGCCATTTTTTATAAAGAAAAATTGATGCAGTCAATACATCATCTGGTTGCTCAATTTTCTGTCACAAGATAGGTTGCCGAAAAATCAAGCTATGATTTTTTAAAATATATATGATGATGAGGAAGAAATCGTCGGGGGAGGGAAACCAAGAAAAAGACGAAATATATTATAAATGATGACTGAGCTGCCATGACGACAAACTCAAATCGATAATAGCATAACAACTACTTCGACATTTTGTGATTTCGAGAAGACATAAAAACATGTGTATCTCACTCCATACTTTGAAAATCTTGATCTTGTCGTCATCAAAGAAACGGAGAGGGTTGGTTCTTTTTTATCCAGTCATTGCTGGCCGAGATATTGTGGACGTCGTTCTTCCAGAGATCTCACATATGAAGGTACTGTCGTATTCCACAGTATCCTCATCAAAATCTAGGATGATGTAACTATATTTCTTCGAAACTAAATCATAGCTCCGTATTACTTTATTGGGAGCAAAATATTCATAAAACTCTGGTCGGCGGATATCCAGAGGTTTGCCGGAGGCATAGCAAATATTACTTTATTGTCACTGCACAAGATTCTCATATTCAAACTTTGGAAAAATCATTTCAAGGTTGAATTTTAAATAAACAAATATGATCGGAAACTTCTTGGCCTGAACGATTAAGCTGTTAGAATCTAGATACTAGCTACCAACAAACAAGAAGCAACAACATAACCAGACAAGCTTAGCTAAAGCCATCGAGCTGGAAAGTTGGGAGGAATAAAGAAAGAGAAGGTGGAGGATTAACCAGCCAAGAGAAATCTTCCTCTATGGTTTAAAAGTTGATAGCGAAGAAACGAAATTATTAATGAGACCTGGTCAAGAGCTTAAATCAAACGGTGTTTGATACTTTACGAGAGTCATAGTCTTTGTCGCTAACCTTTCTAATTTGTCTTCTCTTTTTAGTCACATTTATGGACTTTTCACGTTCCATTTTATTTTATATAATCAAGCATTATTTATCATTAGTTCACTTGCAGAAACCCACACCATGGATCTCATGATTCTTTTTGAGCATCCGTCTTTTGAATCCAAAGTATCCTCACCAACCATAATTCTAGTAACACTTCTTGCCCTTGTTGCAGGATTCTACTACAAACATAAGGCCTCAAAACTTGCAGGCAAGAAACTCCCACCTGGTTCATTGGGATTTCCACTCGTGGGCGAGTCTATAAGCCTTGTGAGGGCACAGAAACGAGACAAGATTGATGAATGGATGTGGAAACGGATCGACAAGTTTGGACCTATATTTAAAACCTCAATTTTCGGTACCAAGACTGTGGTTCTGACAGGCCAAGCTGGCAACAGGTTTTTGTTCAGTGGAGGTGATGGCATCTCTTACAAGCAACCAAAGACGATTGCCAGCATACTAGGAAAGTACAGCCTCTTTGAGATTTCTGGGTCTCGGCATAAGCTTATCAGGGGTGCAATAGTTGGGTTTTTGAAGCCCGAGAGAATCCAGATAATTGTAGGTGAAATAAATTCACTGGTCCAGCAACAACTATCCAAGGTACCAATCGAACTCAACTCTTACATTACAAGTTGTCCTTATCAATACAGCACTTGCTTTATGTTTGATGACTTTCAGTGATAGTTATCAATATGTTTCTGTTCTAATTGTAATGATCTTAGACAGAGTACTTTTACTCCTGACCAAGAAAAAAAAAATAATTTTACAGGAATTGGATGGAGTAGATTCTGTAAAGATAGTTCCATTCATGAAGAGGATTGCATTCAATATCACTTGCAATATCTTTTTTGGAATACCAGACGGGAAGGAAAAAGATACGCTCTTTGAAGAATTCTCGGTTGCTGTTAAAGGGTGTTGGGCTGTTCCCTTGGATATTCCAGGGACTGTATTTCATAGAGCAATGCAAGCTCGAGCTAGCCTCTGCAAAATACTCTCAAAAATTATTGATGAAAGGAAAAGACAAATGGAAGAAGGGACAGTTGATGTCAATGAAAACATCATCTACTGTTTTCTTAGTCTGAGAGACGAAAATGATGAACCTTTGATAGAAGAGGAGATTCTTGACATGGTCCTATCCTTAATAATGGCTAGTCATGATTCAACCACGATTCTCTTGTGCCTGCTCGTGAGGGTCCTTTCTCGAGATGCCGAGATATACAACAAGGTTCTTGAAGGTAATAAGATTTATCTTACATATGCATAAAGAATAAATTTTCCATTTCATTCAGGTAGAACAGTATAAAGCTTGTTGATAATATCAAAGCTGCTTGCTGTGTGCTTTGAAATCTTGATAGAGCAAAGGGAGGTTATCAAGGTTAAAGGAGGCAGTGATGGGAAGATCACATGGAACGAAATTCAAATGATGAAGTATAGCTGGAGAGTAGCTCAAGAGATCATGAGATTTTATCCTCCAATTTTTGGCAACTTTCGACAGATAACCAAAGACATCAAGTTCGATGGCTTCGATATTCCCAAAGGATGGCAGGTGCGAACCCTACTTGTTTTCTACCTTCTCCATCAGTCATTAACTTGTGTTTTCTTCAAATGTCAGAGTCATTACGCTTGCTTTTCACTGCTACACTAAAAGCTTCTCTGTTTCAGAAGACAAAATAGTCGAGACAGAAGTGGGAGGGAAACCATTTCAAGCTCTCCGATAATGGATTCAAGTATATAGAAATCTGGAGGGTTTAGTTGTTTCGAATTCTAGTAAATTCTAACCAGCAAGTACTCATCTTAATTCCAGGTTTTGTGGGTGGCTTCTGGGACGCACATGGACAAGAGCATTTTTGAAGATCCAGAGAAGTTCGATCCCTCAAGATTCGACACTTCATCTAAAACATTCCCTCCATACACCTATATTCCTTTTGGAGCAGGCCTGCGCATCTGCCCTGGAGCAGACTTTGTTCGAATTGAATCAATGCTGGTAATCCATCATTTTATAACAAAGTATCAGTGGAAAGAAATCATTCCTGACGAGCCTATAATTCGTGATCCCATGCCTTATCCAGCAATGGGCCTTCCCGTAAAGTTTTATCCAAGAAGTGGCGATCTGGCCATAGCAGGCAACGATATCTAATCCTTCTTGACCACTGGATGCTGTAGCCGATGAAGCTACAGTGTAGATGCTTTCTTGTTTTTGTTTTTTTTAATAACACGAGTCTTCAAGTCAGCTTGCGTGTATCTTGATTAATCTTATAAATCTGAAAGTTAATGACCATGTAAGCTTCTAATAACCTTAAAATTTGTGAAATTCAAACCGGTAATTTTTTTAAAATCTGATCAGATAAGCTATATCTCTTAAGATTATTTCTTGATAATTATTACTATATTAGAAACATTACATTAAAAAAAAGCATAATTAACCAGTAGATGAAAAAAAAATAATCATGAAGGGATTTAATCGCAAGAAAATTTCATCATAAAAATTAGACTCTATTCTTAAAAAAAAAATACAAGGACCAAATGATGACAAATTTGTAAATTAAAATAATAGATGGGTATTAGATTATTATTTTTTTCCTTCAAAATAACAAAGACTATATGTCTTATTATATTATTAAAACATGTAAAAAATGACATCAATTTTCATAATCAATTGAACTTGCAGTAATGAGAGATATCGATTGCATTGCCAATTAAGGGGATGGAAATTAAGGCTAGTTATTATTCTTCATACTCTTTTAATTTAATAGATGGATAAATTACTGAAAAAAAATAATTATTAAATTCAACTTGATGATCGACCCAATCTATTAACTTAAAACTTAATCCAAGCTGGATTTTTATTTGATATGTTTAAGAAGTTGATCTGATTAAACTTTAATGAACCAACAAGTTGATTTATAATTTGAATACTCGATAAACCTAAATAATACTTGATTTTGATTAAAAAATATTGTTTTATTTTTTTATTTTTATTTTTTCAAAAACAAAACTACTTTAAAATAAACCCAGATTAATGCATTAACTTATATGTTAATCCAATCATCCTACAATCTAAATCTCATACCGAAACTTATAACTATGCTAGAAACAAAAGGAAATCTAGCTAGGAGCCTATTCCTACTATACTTGTAACAAAACTGTAATAGATATCTATTCGATGCAAAATATTTGGCCTGTGAAACTCAATTTTCACAATAATTTAATATTAATTGCACCAACACATGATAATTTAATTCATAAGAATAAATTCATTAGAATTATTTTTTAAGAGTATTTAAACTCTTTATAAATCTAAAATTTAATAATTATTGAATAATATCATTCTGAATTTTCAGTTTATTTGTGAGAGTGATTCTTACGTTAACACAAATTTTATTATATTTTTCTATTTGATTTAAAATGAAAATTGTTGAGCAAAAATTTTCAAACCAATAATAATAATAATTTAGACGAATTGTTATTCGTGCAGCCTTGCTTCTAGAAAATGAATTGTCGTAGGTCACATTTTCCATGAAAATAAAGAAAATATTATATTTTATGAATTTGACTGGGAAAAAGAGAGAATATAATGTTGTGATATTCCTGAAAGAGAAGAAAAACAAGCACAGAAATTAAGCTTAGTTCCAAGCCTATTTGGAGGGTGTGTTTGGTTTAGCTTTTGTGGTTGAGGTTATGGTAGGGTACAACCTATTTATACACAAAACTCAACCACAAAAGCTAATTTTTCTTGTTTTTTATGGTTTTTTTAGTGGGTCCCACATCTAACCTCAACCTTCACCTCAAATACAAACACACACGGAATACCCCTAAACAAGCTTTTTTTCTTTCTTTTTTCTTTTTTCTTTTTTCTTTTTTCTTTTTTGGTAACCCGGGGTGTCCGGACCAGTTTACACGCACCACAACTAATCTCTGAATCCACTGAATACCCTGGAAGCCTAATAAACATGTAAGACATCACCGGGGGTGATAAGCTTTCTTTCTTGGTTTGCCCATGGAGCACCCAACCTTCTTTAATGTGAGGAGCAATAGAATGGAAAATAAGCTTTTTCTGTTTATTTCTTTTAGAAAAACAAGCAGTCTCAGTACGTGTCAATGCTCAATTTGCAACGATGACATTTTATCTTTAAAATTAGCCTACTGTAGGCATTGCGTTTCATTTCAAATAGAGGTTGATTAAAAAAAAAATTAATTAATTTTTTATATATTTTTTAATTTTTTTATATGTTATAAAAATTATTTTAATATATTTTTAAATAAAAAATATTTTAAAAATAATTGTTGTCGTACTTTCAAACACCTCAACTACAACAAGTCTAGTCCACGTTGATCAAAACTTACTGTTTAAAATTTTTTTTATTTATAAATATATTAAAATTATATTTTTTTTATTTTTTTAAAATTTATTTTTTGATATTATCACATTAAACCAATCTAAAAATATCAAAAAAAAATATTTATTTTAAATAATAAAAATTATTTTTTAAAAAAAATACAATTAAACCACAAAAACAAACCCATCTTTACTCAGTCAATGAAATATTTCCACCTACCAGAGAGAAAGAAGGACATGACTCGTGTGCAGAGACTGAGAGAGGTCAAGAGCTCATAGCACACGGTTTGACTATTAGAGAGAACTGGAGAGCGATGTCAGCAGTCAACCATCTCTCTTCAGTGGGAAGACTCATCTGTAATGTTGACTTTGTAGCCAGCTTATTTGACAGGCAAGGTGGACGTAGCTACTGTCTGAAAACGTGGTTTACTCTGTATTTTTAAAAAAATTAATAGTTTTTTTTTAAAATAATTTTTTTATATTTTTAAATAATTTTAATGCGTAGATATTAAAAATAATTTTTTAAAAATAAAAAAATATTATTTTAATATATTTCTGAATAAAAAAAAGTTTAAACTCAGTATCATTCTATCAACATCCTGTAATGTAATAAGATGGTGGAATCACGGTGTGTTTGGTTTCCCAAAAATAACTTGAAAAAACTTAATTTTTTCATTAAACTACATGTCCGGACATCCTGATGAAGACAATACAGAGAATTTCACAATATGTTTTAGGAAATTAAATAAGAACTCTTTCCAGAAGAAAGTGAAATGAAGAAAAATTTTCGGAATCGTGGAAAATGCGAAATGGGATGCTTTTCATAAATGGTCCCGAGAAGAAGAAATTAATGCTAGTCATGAAAAAAAAAAAAACCTTTCCTCTCAACATGTAACAAACATTAACTCAAACCTCCTTCTCACCCAAAAATAAAAATAAAAATAAATTCCTAACTCGTCTTCCGGTAACAAAAATTTATATATTCCAGGCATCCAAGTGTGTGTATTAGACTATTGAATAAAGGATGTTCGACGAAAATCTAGAGTGTATACATGTTTCAAACTATAATCATGTAAAATAATAACTCATGATAAATATATTTTCAACGCAAATATAATAATGGAATACTAGCATGCCTACTAAGCATATATCCAAACTTACAATTAATATTAGTTTGAAGTCTTAACATGCATACTAATTATATACACACACACTTAAATTAAAATAAAAAAAAAAATTATTACTTGTTGGAGCATTTTAAAGTAATGAGACTTTTATTAATAAATTATTTGTCCTTGAGGTTTTATTACTCTTCACTTTTGCAATTAGAATATTTGCAATATATCTTCCAAGATTTGAACACCACCAGCTTAGTTTAGATGCACTTCTAAGTAGAGTCTTTGAATCAAAATAAAAGAACTCAAAATAACTCTCAACAAAGTATGGACATAAGCTTTAGATTTTGAAGAAAAAACCAAATCATAAAAAAAATAAAAACACTAAAAATAAGGTGAGAAACTGTGTGGGAAAATTTAAAAAATTCAAGTTAGAAATTATTCACTCAACCTTCTTTTTATAGCAAATTTTAGAATCTAAAAGGTTAAAGAATTAATTCATATCATTGTCAATCTTTGATTAGCCATCACATATTAAGAATTAAATCTAGAAAAAATAGAGGGCTCTTTGAGATTAATTTTTCATTCACCATAATTTGATTAAATCATGTAAATTAAAATAAGTTTCTAACAATGCTAGGGGAATGAGAAGTTGTAAACCCTCATATTATTTTATGAAATTTTTTATGTTTAGGGAATTGATTTCATGAGATCATTTCTTGTATCTTTTATATATGTTTATATGTTGTTTGTTGTTGATTCTAAAATTGTTACAAATTTTATAAAGTCTAACATATTCTCTAGGTTTGGAATTCCAAGAAATCTAATAAGTGATCAAGGAACTCACTTTTAGAGTCAAACTAGTTACATGACCCACGTGATGTCGCGGGTTATTTTTTTTTTACATAAAAAATATCAAAAAAAGCTAATATCTAAAAGTGTTAGGTCTTTCTGCAAAGCTATACTCAAGAGTCTTGGGTTTGGCTGCAACGTCTGACCCAAGAGTAATATTTATGATATTAATAATAACATTAAACTTGTATGATCCAAGTTTAAGTGGGTCTGGCTGCAATACCAGACTCAATAGCCTTGGATATGGGTGTGGCTGCAAGGTCGTGTCATAAAAGTGTGATAATTAAATAAATTAATTAAAAAGAAAAAAATAAAGCAAAAAAACCAACAGGAAAAAAAAACCAATGAAGAAAAGGGAAAAAAATCTGAATTAATTGGGTTAAACCTTTAAACCAGATTAACCCGTCAAACCTTGGATTCGTGTCGTGAAAGTTTGATAACTAAATAGGAAAAAAAATTGACGGGTTAACCCAGAATTAACCGGGCTAACTCGTCAAACCAGGTTAACCCGTCAAACCCGGGATCCGTGTCATGAATGTTTGATAATTAAATAGAAAAAAATTTAACATTAACAAACTAAATTAAACGAAAAAATTAATTAAAAAGGAAAAAAAATAAAAATAAAAACAAACAAAATGCATCAGCATTTTCACTGTGGACTACACTGTGAAGAAAAAGAAAAAAAATCTGAATTAACTGGGTTAATCCTTCAAACCAGGTTAACCTGTCAAATCTAGGATTTGTGTCATGAAAGTTTGATAACTAAATAGGAAAAAAAAATTAACGGGTTCTGGGTTAACCCGTCAAACCCGAGATACGTGTCATGAAAGTTTGATAATTAAATAGAAAGAAATTTAACATTAACAAACTAAACTAAAACAATTAATTAAAATGAAAAAAAAAAAAATCCAGGTTAACTCGTCAAAGCAAGTTAACCCGTCAAACTCGGGATCTGTGTCATGAAAGTCTGATAACTAAATAAAAAATTTAACATTAACAAACTAAATTAAACAAAAAAAATTCACTAAAAGAAAAAAAACAAAAAAAAGCAAAAAAAAAACCGAAAGACAAAAAATAAAAAAAAATGAAAATAAAAATGAAAAAAATTAAAAAAAAAAAGACGGCTCAGCCTTCGGACTGTAGACTGCACTGTGCAGTCCAAAACCAGGTTAACCCGTCAAATTCGAGATATGTGTCATAAAAATCTGATAGTTAAATAGAAAGAAATTCAACATTAACAAACTAAATGAAAAAAATTAATTAAAATGAAAAAAAGAAAAAAGAAAAAATTCAAGTTAACTCGTCAAATCAGGTTAACCCGTTAAACCTAAGATCCATGTCCTGAGAGTCTTATAACTAAATAAAAAAATTTAACATTAATAAAAAAAATTTAAAAAAATCATTAAAAGAAAAAATACGAAGGAAAAAAAACTCGAAAGACATTAAAAATGAAAAAAAAACAGAAAAAAAATAAAAAAAACTAAAGACATAAATGTAAAAAAAATAAAAATAGAAAAGAAGAAGACATCAGTATTTTATTATAAACTGCATTGTGAAATCCATAGTAAAATAGTGATGCATTTTAGTATATTTTACGATTATGGAAACTTTGCTAAAAAAAAGTATCACGTAACCCAGAAGTTTTCAACGGCTTATCATCTACGAGCTAGTGGACAAGTAGAAGTGTTTTATATTGGCTTAGCTCTTGTTTAGAGAAACTTAAAGTAAGGATAAGTAGAATATTAAATTCTCTTGTTTAGTTTACGGAGAGTGACGGTTTTTAATACCATTATCTCTTTAGATGAATTTGTGCACGTGTCCTCCCCTGCGTCTATGGCCTCTGGATATTTATACACCCTTGTTGACAAGAATCGTATGGTCTTACTTATCAACCTTATACGAGGTCGTACTGTTTGATACCTGGAGGTTGTGACATTGCGAACATGCCATTATTCTCCTTGGCGGGCCGGGCCTGAAATATTTGCTTGGGCAATCATGGTTGACTAGACATATTGTTGGGGCTTGGGCTTTGGCCTAACTAGTGTTGACTGGACATCTTGTGCAGAAATTTTAGACAAACATCAAATTTGAGAAAACAAATGAAACAACTGCAGAAATTAAGATGGAGAAATTAAAAGCTCCGTTTTTTAGTTTGATCCATGAGTTGCACAAATCTGAGTTCGACCTTTGTTGGATGTTTACATGTGTGCTAGGGTTTGCTTTTTAAAATATTTTTTTATTCAAAAATCTATTAAAATAATATATTATTTATTTTTAAAAATTATTTTTTATATCAGCACATTAAAATAATTTATAAATATTAAAAAAATATATAAAAAAATTTAATTTTTGAGAAAAGTGAATTCCACTGCATCTCCAAACGCTATCTTAAAGTAAATTTTGATCTAAAATGAACTTTGTCCTTTGAATTGATCTATGAATAAACAATTTACATGCCTAATGTAACAACTCTTTATTATTATATTTAGGAAAAATATCATCTAGACAGGTAAAAATATTTCAATGCAAAAAAACAGATATTGGCATTGTTAATGTAATTTTTATATTCATTTAATAAAACAAAACAAAAATTATGTACATGATAATAAATTTATTGATTACAATCAAAGACCAAAGTCACAAAACTAAGATAAAAATGTTATTTTTAGAAAAAAAATTTTTGAATATTTGTTTTAATTTTAAATTGAATCTCACAAGTCTTAATTGGTTTGAATCAATAAAATTAAATTTTATTTTATCAAATTAAGCATTAAATCTACATCAAGACTTATTTTTAATATTACAAGAACTTTATATAAAGTCAAACCCGTGTCTCGGGTTATAAGACTGGGATAACTACATAGAAAGAAAATTAAAATAAAATTAAAAAGTCTAACTTCTAGCCAACTAAATGGTGAATGATAAAATTAAAAAATAAAGTAAAAAAAAACTCAAGCTAACCTTCTGAACCTGCGATTCAGGTTATGAGACTAAAATTACCTCATTAAAAACAAGCTAATAAAAATACAAAGCTCAATATTAAAGGATATTAGTTGTCGTATTATTTAGGTGGGAGCTACGGTGGTTTTTTCCAATGAGAAACATATATTTTATACTTTTAAAAAGTATAATCTTTTAAAAACATATATCACATTTTCTAAAAACAAAAATATATGTTTCTTATTAAAAAAACTATCGCATCTCCGACCCAATCAAACACTATATAAATCCAGCACCTAGAGAGAGAGAGAGAGAGAGAGAGAGAGAGAGAGAGAGAGACTCTAAAATGCTGTATTTTGGGTAATGTTAGGGACTCTACCGTAGGATCCCACACCTCTCTTTACTTCCTTTTGGTTTCTTTGCTTTTTCGTGTAAATTTTTGGTCTATGAACTTCGATTCTTTAATCTCCCAAGAAAATCAAACAAAAACGACAACGCTGCAAACGTGAAACGTTAACGATCAACAAGCCACAGCGATCATAACCATACAATGAAAAAAAAACACCAGGTCTGCAATCTATTTGTTACATTTCTGCCGTTTTATTTAACTATTATTCAAAGATGTTTGATTGCAAAAAAAAATTAAAGAACAAAAAAAATTATTAGATAATAATATAAATTATATCTTGGAAGCTTACCTACTAGTTTAAATTATTAAGTTGAGATAGTTTCTTAACATGGTATCAAAACCTTGATTACTAAGCGATCATGAATTTAAATCTCACAATCCCTATTTATTTGATAAAAATTAAGTAAAAGGTAATATGAGTATATGCAAGTTTCAAGTTCAAAGGTCCTCAAGGGGCGTAGCGTGGTGGCAAAGGGTTTGAAATCTGTACAGTAGATGTCGAGTTCGAGTCATGGCGTGCACCTCTTGTAAGAACATGTGACAGCCAGGGTTTTACTCACTCACCTGGGCCCACAAAGTGCGTTTTCTAGAGGGGATGGGGTTTCCTCGAATTCAAAAAAAAAAGTTTCAAGTTCAAAGGATTTTCATTTAAAGGTGTGTGTTAGAAAATAATATAAATCATATCTTGAAACATTATCTAACAGCTTAAACTATTGAGTTGAGATATTTCTCTAACAGGACTAAATAATTTTCTCTACCTACCCAATTTAGTTCATGATCTAGCAAAGAAAAAGAGTTGAACGTTTGTTTCAAATTCAAATTCAATTCTCAAAACCTTAATTATTTTAAATTAATAAAATTTTATTTTATTTTTTCAAACCGGTCATCAACCACGCGCTAGTTAAAAAAAAAAAACTAAATGATAAAAATAAAAATAAAAATAAAAATGAAAGGACTAAAAAAAACCTAGATAAATCACTGTACAATACCATTACAATATATAGTAATTCCCCTGTAATACTAAAATAATTTTGTCACACCCTTTTTTTTTCCCAATATATCATGTTTTAGTCTTCAAAAGAACGCTCTCTCTCTCTCTCTCTCTCTCTCTCTCTCTCTCTCTCTCTCTATATATATATATATATATATATATATATATATATATATATATATATTAAGAAAGTGACAGGCTATATTATAAATCATACACAGTTTGTAATCTAAAATCATGAGATTTGTGCATTATTGTAGAACCTAATTGTGCTACAGTGATTTTTACTCATTATCAAGAGTATATTATAATGTAAAAGACAGAATAAAAAAAGAAAAGCTCTAAAATGGTTTCCAAGCTTTTTAACTTTTGCTTGCTAACGCGGACCTCCTCATGCTGACATTTTCCACCGCCCCAAACTGGGCCCCAAGCCACCGCACGTGTCAAGCACTAATTGTTCCATCCATGATTTTTCCATTTATCTTTCACCATGCTAAACTCAATGGTATTGTCAGAGCTTCACTTCACGCTGGTGTGTTATACACACCAAATAAAACCCTTCGCTTTAAAATATTTTTTTATTTATAAATATATTAAAATAAAAATAAAATTATTTTTAAAAAATTATTTTTCATATTAACTATCAAAACGAACTGAAAATATATAACAAATTCATTTCAAGCAAAAAATAATATTTAAAATTTTTTAAAACACGATTTGCACCGTGTTTCCAAATACTTTCTTAATCTTTGACCTTACAACAAAAATAGTTTAATATTTATTAAAATTTCAAATTTAATCATTAAAATTTTAATTTTTTAAATTAATAAAAATAAATTTTATTTTATCGAACCAAGTATCAACCAATACTAAACTTCTTTTTTTCAACATCAAAATATCCTTATAGCTAGCTAACCAAAACAAACTTTCAAATCTAATCTAAACAAAAACTCAACCTTTGAGGTTTAATTAAAAAAAAATAAGCAATAAAAAAATTAAAAAAAAAACCTAGAATAAAAAAAGAGGGTTGAACATGTCTCGTATTCAAATTCGATTTTCAAAACACCAGCATCAACTGTGCACAAAAAAGTTTTCTCAACATCGCATGTTTCTTTCTTTAGGCAATTGGAATAAACTATCAATTTCGATTTCAAATCAACACAACATGAAAATAATTAAATTAAAAAAAAATCAAATAATTAGAAAAAAAATAAAAACCAAAGAATTAAATAAACCAGATAAATCATTGCATAATACCATTACAATTTATAGCGATATCCCCTCTAGTGTTAGTGTTACAGTTATTTTGTGACACCCTTAATTTTAATTTTTATTTTTATTTAACAAACATAATGTAAAAGACAGTAAAATTTTCATTTCATTGAAGGAAGATAATCCTTATCTTCGTTAGATAAAGCACATGCCACTTTTTTCGTTACCAAACCACACACAAGATGGTTTGTTTGGAGGATAAAAAAATATTAATTTAAAATAAAAAAAATAAAAATTTTTTTAATTTTTTTTAAAAAACAGGGACATAATTGAAAAGTAAACCATTACCAAATTTTTTTAAAATATTACTGTAATATATTTCTAAATAAAAACAATCACTATCACATTCTCGAATACATTTTAAATGTTCCATACATGATTTTTCTTTCACCACATTAAAATTATACAAGATTTTGATTTCTTTTTACTATGAATATCTCACAAAATGATTGTTTTTTAAAACATTTATTGCTCAAAAATTTATTCAAATAATATTATTTTATTTTTTTAAAGATCATTCTCTTGATTTCAAGCCATTTAATTAAAATACACAATTGATTTCAATTCCTAAAACATCTATGGAACAAAAAAATGAAAGAAAAACAGAAGAAATTATTTCATGGATCATGTCCCATGACTGCAAGTAGTCTAATGGATCTAACCTCCAAGCCAGTTTTCACTAAGGGAATCATAAAAAAAACAAGACTAATGCTAAGTCAAAATAAAATAAAATTGAACAAACAATCTCTTGTTACAATTGATTAATCATAATTGATTTTAAATGTATAAATCATTTACATCATAAACCATCACTCTTAATTACCAATGGTTTTATGTGTCAGATAATCGAAACGCCGCCGTTTCCAGTCTCATAGCCCTTGCGACAACCAGCAATTCTTGAACTGAGACCTGGCTGTCTCCCTGAAACTCTGTACCTTCATCAAACAAAAATGAGTGCAGCACAGGCCCAAACCAGGCCCAGCCCCAACCCTGCTTGTCTTCAGCAAGTAGCAGACAGGCCCACAATCCACTCCTCTCCCTTGCACCACGATCCCCCATGCCCTGGTAATCGCATCTTCCTCCTCCTCCTCTTCACCGTCCTCCAGTTTCTCCACAAAAATCACCCCATCAGGCAACTGGGTCTCTCTCTTTTCCCATCTCTCCATCAAGCCTGGCCATTTCTCCTCCGCCACCTCCTTCTCCGTCTTCAGCACCGTCGTTCCACCGCTTTCCTCCGCATAGACATGGACCAAAAGAGGCGCTTCCCTTAAGTTGTTAACAATCTCCACCACAGAATCCCTCATCCATTGTTCAACCTTCTCATATAAAACTGCAGATTTCTTGTTTCCATCAGAAGAATCGGCTGTCTTTACAATTCCCGGCGTTGTAATACTCTTCATTGACATCGAGACCCTCCCTTTCCTGAATCTTGCACCATCACACAAGTTTCCGGATATCTTGACATTATTACATGGCCACAGATGGGCATTCTTGACGGGATTGTTTCCAGAAAACCGGCAAAGACCATTCCCTTCAAGCCGAATGCCCGCTGATGCCATCTATGTATGGAGACGGCAAAGAATAGAGAAGAGAGGATAAAACAATCGCACAATACCTCAAGCCCAACAACGGTGTTCCTTCTATCCGTTTCCCTTCTATTTGATGATGATGATGATGATGGGATTTCCGGATTTGTGAGGAGCTTAAATTGTAATTTGTTGGTACGAGGGACGTTAGCAGTGTTGTATGGCAACTGGGACAATTATAGGCATTTACTCTCCGTATCAGAGTTGAAGTCCACAAGAAGGAAAAGGTCGGGCAAGAAAAGATCTGTGGACGGTCAAGATTGGTGTGAGAAGTGCAAGCAAGAAGGGTTCAAGAACCTGCTCATGTAAAACTTCCGTATTCTATTGCTAATGTCATTGGTTGTTGCCTTCTCTTATAAAGACCATGTCCACGAAGGCCCCTGTCATGTCCACTCGTTTCCACCTCAGATTCTAATCCTCTGCCTACAAAACCACTGAGATCTAATTGCATCCCTCTTGGCTGTCCAGTTAGGTTGAAAAATGCTTTTTCAAAAATTTAAATTTTTTATTTACTTCAAATTAATTTTTTTAATGTTTTAAAACTGTTTTGATGTGCTGATATCAAAAATTATTTTTAAAAAATAAAAAATATATTATTTTAATATACTTTCAAGCAAAATACATATTGAAAAACAATTGATACGAACATTACCAAACACTCAACAACACTATATTTTTTTTCTTTCTTTTTTCCCCCTATCTCTCTCATAATAATAATAATAATAATAGATTCTTTTTATTTAATCATGTTTTTCTTAGTAGTATAATTGATAAAGAAATTGTTTTATTTGTGAAGAAGATAAAAAAAGTTTTTTGTTTTTGAGTAAATGTTTTTTAATATGTATAAAACAAGATCATAAAAGTATTTCGTCATAAAAAATGGCATCAGCTAAAAAAAAGGATAAATAAATGCTTTTAATATGTGTTATCTTTCTCAAGACGAGAAGTGAAGAAGGGTCATGATAGGATGGGTGTAGTTGCTGATTCTGCTAACGGCTGTAGAAAATAAACAAAGGCAAAAAACCAACAATTGCGTGTTTGGGAGATGTTTAATAATCACGTGGTGCACACAAAACCTACCAGGCAATTATAGGCAGTGATTTCAATCAGGGCCGTTCGATTTCAAAAAAGATAGGAATGCAACGTGGAGAATGTGGCAGTATGGGATGGGAGGCACGCTGGCACGTGGTAGTCTTGCTGCAATTGCATGCAGCATTAATGCTAGCACACGCCCATTGGCTCCCTCACCAACCACATCAATCAATTCTTGACACTAGGAATGCCAAGTCATCAACGCTTATTTGGCTACTTAAAGTCTTAAACATGACGAGCACTCTTTTCATTTTCTTTTTTCCTTTTCTTTTCATTTCTCAATAACTGTTTTTTTAAACCGAAACCAGTCTAAATAGGTTTGATTTTTTTTGTTTGAATTTGATTCGGTTTTTTTAGTTTCAAACTTATAAAACTAAACCTATTAATTTTTTAAAAATTCTAATCGATTTTTTTTACAGATTAATTTTTTCAATTACTTTTTTCTAGTTTAATCAGTTTTTTCATTTTTTTTTCTCATTCCTAGTATAATGCTCTCTCTCATTCATATATATATATATATATATATATATAAAAACCAATTTAGAAACATGAAAATTTATTCAATGGAAAGTTTTGAAATAATATAAGTTTGTCATTATAATTGAATTAATATCTAAAATGCCTTTATAACTTTTATATCTTTTTTTCTTTCTTCTACCATAGTTTTTTTCAAATCAAAACCCAATTCTTATTTGGAACTTGTAATTTCCAAATCCTCTTCCAAGTATAATTTTAATTTGATAAAAAATTAATTTTATCCAAAGTATTCTAGTATGTTGGGAAAAAAACAAAATCAAGAACAACTCCTAATTAAATTGTAACTTAAAAACACAAAAAAAAAAATCAGTCTTAATCTTATATTTATATGATACAAACATCACTAATGTATCATTCAAATAGTAAAAGTAAACAAAAAAATATAAAGAGAAGCAGAAGATGGATTGCAACGGAACCAACTCATCCACACATTCTTCACCGCCGCCTAACCCATCCACGTCACCACTTAACCGTGCATTCTTCTCCACCCTATAAAATTTAAGTCCCGTTTTCAATTTTAGTAGGGTTCGATTTAAAATATTTTTATTTAAAAATATATTAAAATAATATTTTTTTTATTTTTAAAAATTAATTTTAATATTAAAACATCAAACCAATATAAAAAAATAAAAATAAATAAATAAAAAAACATGGATACAAACCACGTTTTCAAACATGCTAGAAGTGTGTTTGGTATTGCGTAGCTATTGTGGTTGTAGTTTGAAAAAATATATGTTTGGTTAAAACTGTGGTTGAAATTAAAGTTAAACACAAGGTAGTTTAATGTGTTTGGTTAAAAAAATGTTTTTCAAATTGAGGTTATAAAATAATATATATATATATATATTAATGGTTTTTAATTTAAATATTGTAGATTTAACTACTGTTATTATATTATGAAATAAATAATATTGATATCAAATATTTTTTATTATTCCATTAAACTATGTGCAATTTCATCACGTACGAAATCTATTCAATAAGGACTATATTTTCCATAGTTTCTTAAGTGCGCAACAACAAAAACTGAATTTTTTGTTACGTCATCATGCGATCTCCTTGTAATTTTTTGAATAAAACACAATTACAAATAAAAATAAAAAACTGAATTTTTTTAACTGGGTCGGACCCGACAAGAACATAATTGGGCTTGCGATCAAATTTTGTAAATGCTACATCATCAATCGATCTCCTTCTAATTTATGTAGTGTTACTAAATAATATTAAACACTAATTTTTTGAGTAAAATATTTTTTTTTTGTAATGTAAGTAGTTATTCACTTGGCACTGTTCACCTGAACAGTGCAAATGTGAATTATATTGAGCTAGGCACTGTTCACTTGGAGTGAACAGTGTCCAGGTGAATTATATTCACCTGGTTGCAGACGTGAGAAGCAGGTATTTCATAAAAAATATACATGAGTCCCACATGAAAAGCAATTGAGTTTTTTATGTTACCAAACTTAATATTTACACAATAAACTTTAAAAACAGAAGCTACCGTCTAAACAAACACCCTCTAGAACATCTAAGCCACATCAACACCTAGTTATGCCTTCTTTTTTACCGTCTAAAACCAACCATTTGAATTGCAACAACACCCAGACCAACACAACCCAACCACCAAATGCCTCCTAGTTTTGTCCTTTTCCCTACCACCATAACAACAAAACTAGCATGAAAACCAATAGGAACGCTTCACAACACAAGAACCGTCACTCTCCGACCACCAATAGCCACCATCCAAACCTCTATCCAACCCAAACCAATCCAACTCCTCGCCGCCGACCAAACACTCACATATAAAATCACATTATGTAATTTTAATTGTAGCATATTTACCGTGCTCAAACTTTTAAGAGATTTAAGGTAATATTTCCTTACTAAAAGAAACTTTAGTATTCTAGTAGTAACTAGCATTTCAAATTCCATTTATTTCAGTCAAAATAATCTGTGATATTTGATAATCACGTATAAAAGTTGATATATATTTTTATATTTTCATAAATAATTTTTATTTTTCTAAATTATTTAAATCATATTAAATTCAATATGATCATAAATTATTACGTGTGACTCTAATTAAATAGATAGAGTGCATGCTTATTATACTTTTAGATTACTATACTTTTTTCTTCTTTACATTTGGATGAGACAATTAACCAATTTATATTATACTTATAAAAAATTATAATTTTCACTCTGTCAAATCTTATCTTCAAAAAAATCAATTAATCTCAATTTACAACATTTAAGCTTTATATTAGCAAATAAAAATATTCCTAAAGATAACATACAATAAGCAAAAAAGAAAAATAAAATAAAAATAAATTATACAAACAACTGAGAAAATTGGGCCAACATTTCTGAGAAAATTCAAAGACCAAAAGGAAAGAATTAATGGTGAGTGTGATACATGCACCAACATATGGTGGAAGCTCGTCATGTCTAGGTAACACGTGAGCCTTTCATTGGGCTATGAAAGGAGTCTTCACCAGTGACATTGGAATTATCTTAGTGTTGCATTCTTATTAGGGTAACGCATGTATTGAGAAGAGGTCTGGTGTCTCATCACTAATCTTTTTTTATTTTTATTTTCCTTTCTCTTTTCTCTCTACTTACATTAGCTTTCATGACTCACTCTCTCAAAATTAGAATAGAGGGTTATTAATTTGTAATGACGTCAAATTTGATCCTCATTTTTTTATTGCTATTTTTAGCAATAATTTATTTGTAATAACCCCAATTTACTTACAGGATATTTCATTTCTAAATTATCATTGAAAATACAGGGAATTTTACACACACATACACACTTTTTTACTGAAATTTCAACAAAGTTTCCTTTATATTTTTCAATACCAAGTTATCAACTGAATTAATTTTCACAACTTGCAAATAAAATTTCTCTCATCATACAAGACTTCCATATTTATATATTATCATCAACATAAGAACAACTTCTTCTTTTCCCTCCATATTTCCTCAAACATATCAGTTATTATATTATTTTAAAAAATATCTTAAGTAATGAAAGATTAACTTAATTATGACATAAATCCAAACACATATTCATTTTAATACAAATCAAACCTAAAGCTTAATCTACATAATTACAGTCATATGTTTTCAAAAGAAACTAATTAAGATAGGCCATCCATATTTAATTTAGATTCATATATTTCTTAGTTACAAAATTATATTACATAGCAAAATATGCATTGGATACACAAATTACATAAGCAATATCCATTACTTGTCATGTCGTTGTGAAGTACCTGAAATTTATATAATACTAGGCATAATTAGTTTATACACAAAGAATATTTACTAATATTATTACTATTACTTATATTTATGTAATTATTCCCAACTCAAGCAAATTACATAGTTTAAGAGCACAATATCATCTCTCATCAAACTAAACTAACATTTGTTTTGTTTCTATATGAACATATTTCTCCAATTACCCATTAACTAGAGCATTATTTCCAAAAACTAGTTTTTCTATTTACCTATTAATTAGGGAATTATCCAATTAACCAGGGAACCAAAATATCTATTTGCCTATTAACTATGACATTGATCCCATTAACCATGGATCTAACATCTTCGTCTACCCATTAACTAGGGCACTAATTCTATTAACTAGAGTAACTAGTTCCTCAATTGTCAATTAATCAAGGCATTAGTTCCATTTACTAAGTTAACTAGTTTCTTCAACAATTTATTGTTTATCAAATAGGATTACTATATATTCAAGGAAGAATTACAAACATAATTAAATAATGCTGAAGTTTTAAAGTGTCCACCACCTTCCTGGATTCTGGGTGCATAAACTGATCCCCTCAAGTTGAGTGGGTCTTAGAAGTGATCATTTTCGATTTGGTTCGATTTTTACGTAAAAAATAACAAAATCGATTTAAAAAAAATCAAAACCGAACTGAAACCCAATCGATTGGCTCGATTTTTTGGGTTTGGCTCGATTTTTTCTAGTTTGGTACGGTTATTAATTTCAGTTCGGCTTGGTTTTTAATTTCGGTTCGGTTTTTTGGTTTTAGACTTATGAAACCAAAACTAAACCGGTCGGTTTTTTTAAATTTTCTGAACTGAAACCCAATCGATTGGCTCGATTTTTTTGAGTTTGGCTCGATTTTTTCCAGTTTGGTACGGTTATTAATTTCAGTTCGGCTTGGTTTTTAATTTCGGTTTGGTTTTTAATTTCAGTTCGTTTTTTGGTTTTAGACTTATGAAACCAAAACTAAACCGGTCGGTTTTTTTAAATTTTCTAATCGGTTTTTTTCATGGTTCGGTTTTTTCGGTTATTTTTTTTGTTTTCTCGGTTTAATCGGTTTTTCGATTTTTTTTCTCACCCTTAGTGGGTCCTACTGTCTTTCTTATACTAAGAGGAACAATATCATGTACTATTCTTATCGCAACATAAAAAATTGTTTAGCCAAGTTTAGTTCCACCTTCCCTCGATTTTTAATTTGTATTTGGAGTTTTATAACTCTGTCTTAAATAGGACTAGTTCATAGGAAAGATATCATCCCTCACTTTCATTTATTCAATTTTTTTTTCATTTTCAAGTCCTAAATCTGACTAAGAGTTGGACAACGAAGTTGTCCAGTTTCCAAGTTTCTTTCTTTTGATATATAACAAACTATTTCATTTATTTTTCTCAACATTCAATGCAATTGTTTCTCCTAACTAACGTTATTTACCCTATCATCCTAATAATCAACAAAACTTTTTCTCACTTCTAAAAATAACCAAAACTCTTATTAAAAACACATCCACTTTCTCTATATTCCTTCATTTATAATATTTAAACATAACACAAAAATCTCCATAATTCCTAATTTTTTAAAATTTTCTTAACAAAAAGTTCAACTAACTTTCAATTACAATTTAAAACACAAAAATATATATTTCTTTTCCATCCATTCTTTACATCTAACACATGCTAAAGTAGACATAAACAAACAACATTCATACATTGATTTGAATTTTCTTCAATTTGGTCCTTTTATGACTGACAGGCCCGACACTACTACCCTTCAAAACCCTAAGATTTGTTTTTTTAATTGTTTATTATTTTGAGTTGTTTTCATCCATTTTCATCCCAATTACATTAAACAAAGCCAAATTCTCATTCCATTAATTTTATTCATAACCCTAACTTGAAATTTGCAATTTACACTTCAATTTTTAATTGTAATCAATTTAAATGTTGTAGTCAAGTTTAAAACCCCTTAAGTGGTAATAAAATGAGTTTCGATCCTTAACTAGTCAAACAATTTTCGACACTCCCTCTTTACTCCCCTTAGCCAACCCTTCACCACCCAAAATTTCCCAATTTATTTCACTTTTTCTCCTTTAATCATTGTCTAAGAGTTGTTCCCTCACTATCTAATGTAACTCTTACTCAAATCCTTTTAATTTTATTGCATTTTCTCTCAATTTTTGGTGAAAAAAGATATGAAAACCCTCCACCTCTTTTCTTCTCTTTGATGCTAATCAATGGAGAGAAATAGTTGGGGTCTTATAGTCATATTTCTAGGTAATTACACAATTGACCTTTTATATTAGTTATTTTTTTATCCTATTCTTTTTTTTTTTCTAACACTTGTGCTATATACTCTTTTGTTTCCTTTAATTTCATCTCTTGTCATTTAACTCTATATCTTTGATTTAATTTAACCCATTTCATCTTTGGGTTAATATTTTAATATTCAGAATTTTAACCAAGGTTTAACATTATTTTTCAATTTAATCCTTTAATTTTTAGTTGGTTAGGAATTGAGCTTTTAATTTCTTTCGGTTTGCTTTTCATAGGTCTATCTCATCTTATGACCCGGACGTGGATTTAGCAGATTCACCCAGGTTTACTTTGGTTATTTTGTTTTTGTCATTTTTGTTAATTGATATTATTTTTTCTT
The DNA here is from genome assembly GCF_951802175.1 of Populus nigra. NCBI lineage: Eukaryota > Viridiplantae > Streptophyta > Magnoliopsida > Malpighiales > Salicaceae > Populus > Populus nigra. The sequence goes on along the minus strand of NC_084862.1, from coordinate 6,080,665 downwards.
AATTTCATCCTTCTACATTTAGTTGTTTGTGAATTGACTTCGTAATCTTTTTCCAGTTTGGTTTCTATTGAGTGATCCTAGTCTCAAAATCCAGATCATGAATTTAGTAGGCTGGACCAGGTTGACTCAAGATGGTTTTATATTCTTTTTTAATTGATTCTTTTTTTATTTTGTCCTTCAACATTGGGTTAGCTGAGAATTAAGCATTATAATGTTTTTTTTTCGATATGGTCTATGACTCGAATCATAATTGTTTTTAAAAAACATGTTAGCAGTATCTGAATATTATGTTTTTATTGTTAAAAAGTGTTAGCTCGAAACGCTGTAAAGCACGGGCCACCTATCTAATATCAACCTAAAAGAGCTACACATTAAAATTAAAAACTTTTTGAATAACATTAAGCATTGTAGAATATTATTAAGATTAAATTTTATTTTTCAAACATTGATTGTAAATTCTATTTTATCTATACCTTACCAATCATATAATACTGTGGATAATAATATTATATATTTTAGGCTACCTCATCAATAAAATGCATTGGTATTAATATATGGCAATCCATTACTCATTTAACTTTATTTCTTTTTATTAATTTCCTCCCCTCTTACCTTTTGTTTTCTTTTAATGTGAGTTCGATTTTGTCAAATATTATTTGACTTAATTTAGGTGACATGATGACTAATATTCCTCTTATTTTTTATCATATAACTTCAGTATACCTTTTTATCTATTTTCTACCAAACTAATGTCCCATTTAATTAACTAATTTTTTTTATTATTATAAGAGTCAATTATACCTGGCATTTTGAATTGGTGGTTCTATTATGAGTGTCTTTAAATACCATGCATAATACAACTTCTGGAATCTTTTTTTTTTGTTTTAAATTCAAAAATCCATTTGTCAATAGCCATGAAGTTATATTCCGATCCTTATTGTAAGATGTCTTTATACCAACTAAAATCATACATCTTTTTACATTTAAGGTTTGATAAGAGTTCTAAATTTTTATCTTTGAGGTGTAAAGGATCACTTATAAAGGTTTTGGACATAGCAAAAATTAAAGATGCAACAACATCTTTAATGGACTCATCCTTATAGTTTAAGATTTGGCTTCCTTTTTATTCTATCTTTACATATTTGTAAATAAACTCATGGTTAAATTGAGTAAGTAGATTATCCCACCATCCTTTTAGATGACATGTAAAACCAGCTACAAATAACTCAATTATATCTTTATCACAAATACTTATCTGGGTTTTATAGGTATTAGATACCATGATCATTTGTTAGAGTAAACTAATGATTTGATACTCAACTAATCCATCTTTGTTATATTCATAAATAGAGTTAAAGTTGTATTTGTTTGGGATAATTATGGGTTTTTTCTTCTAAAACTACATTTAAGGCAATGGGTCTTGGGTAATACATTTAAGAAGAAGATGGTTCTTATTTGAGTTTGTTTATTTTGAGTTCCTTTTCATCGAAAGATGAACTTGGAATATTTAGGGTATTGTTGTTCTTACTAGACTAGGTAAAATTAAGATGATTCTTAATTTCTTTGGAGAATTTTGATGAGATCTCATAAGGTTTGAGAATAGGTCTTAAAACAACTAGAGTATTAGAAACAACAGTCTCTGAATGACTTCAAGAAATTTTTATATTCGCCAATTGGTCCTTCAAATACTAAACAAATTTATTAGTATAATTATTTTGCTTTAAGATCTTTCGAATATCACTAGACTTGACATCCTCATGTTCTCTTTTCATTTTAAAAGGATTTCTAATTAAAAAAGTTTCTTTAAAAGGAATCTTAATTTATGTAGATGGAAGATATATAACTTTTATCTTAGAACTTATACCAGTTTTTAATTTCTAGTCTGTATATAGATACAAATTTCATTTAAAAATGACAGTCTATATAATTTTCTAAAACATAAAATTAAAACCATTCAAAAAAAAATATATGAAATGCATGGGTTTTCATAAATTCATAATATTGTTCTTGAATTTTAGTTTTAGTTTTAGTTTTAGAAAAAAATTGGAAAAACCACCTTTTTTCAAAATTATTTTGAGAATTAAAATCATTTCTTAAAAATTCTTTATTGAAAAAATCCTTTTAAAGCATGTCGAGTTCCCTATCTGTAGGTTTTGTTTTTAGGAAGGCAACCTGAAAGGTTGTAGGAGATATGTTTGCTAATTTTTGTCTAACCGTAGAAGCAACATTTTAGACATAAAAAAGATTGTGGTATATGTTTTGAATTATTTATTCATTTGAGATTAATATTTTAGGTTGCGGTCATCCTTATGAATGGTTAAGCTTTATAAGGCCTGACTTTTAGATAAGAAATTAGGTTCTATCTTGTAAGATTGGCTTATGGATAAGGAATTAAAGGCTCTAGACTTATTATCTCCATCACAATCATGACTTGAATCAGTCTTAAAGTTGGTTGAATGTCTAGCAAAAGTTATATTAACACGACTATCATTGTCATTGTATTGAGTGATACAACTCAATCTTGGTTTAATGGTTTGTGACTCTAACAACATTTTCAAGGGATTTTTCAATTATCAATGACTTTGTTAAAATTCTCAATATTTATTTCTTCTTTGTTGGTCACCTTATTACAACTGAAATTAGAGTTGGAAGATGAAGAAGCTCTGAAGTATGAGGACATAAAAAATATATGTTTGGTTTAATTAACAAGTTAATCCTATAAGATAATAATTGAACCAACAATCTTATTGTCTTCTTAGATGTATTATTAAGACTACTCTTGTAGGTTTAGATCTGCCTATTTAAAACATAAAAAAAATGAACTTATGATTCATCCCTGTCCCATGATCATAGACTCTAATACTAGTTGTGTGTGTGTGTTCTTTTGTATTTTAAAAAATCCATGAAATTATACAAAATATTGACAAGAATTCCACATGAGTTGAAAATTTAAATAAAGATGATGGTGTGGTTGTTAACTTAGGATTGCTATTATTAAATGAAAAGTAATCAATGAATTGGCTTTTAGTTTGAATCTTGAATTGGGTAGTTAGTGAAAATGTAATTATAAGAAGCCAAGCAAACACCTATCATATAACCAAGATCAATATATATAACATTAACATAACTAACTAGTCAATTGTTTACATCTTGTTTGAAACAAAATCATATGCTAAATTGAATTCATAAGTAAATTTGAATTTAATTGATAACCTATTATAATTTTTATGTTTGAAATAAAATATTATACTACATAATTTAATTCAATTATATTGTTTAGAATACATGTGAAAATAAATTTAACTAGCAATCTTGAATAATTTTTTCTTAATTTAGAAATCATTTTTGTTAGAGAAATCATTTCCTTTTGTTACAATGACCCTTATATATATTTTTAAAATGACATGAAATATAAGCATTTTAAAGAATATATGAATAGATTTATCTGAGTTGGAGTAACAATAAGTAAAATTATATTATGAGCTAGGATTAATTATGATAACAATCTAATAAATAATTTCAGTTGGCTGAAATACTTTATCTATTGTTACTCTACCTAATAAATAGGAATTTATAGTTATACCAATTTTGTTCCATATAGTAGCTATAATTTTAAATACTTATTTATATTTAATTTATACCTATTCACGCATCAATCAACCATCATCCACACATGTTATAAAAAAAAAAGAGAAAAAAACCATCATCCACGTATAATTGGTTGGCAAAACAAAAAACAAAGGAAAAAAAATAGGCAAGGAAAGATTAAGGAAAAAACCAAAAAAATAAAAATATAGAAAAAGAAAATGAAATATTAATAGCATAATATATGAGATACAAGAATAACTTCAGAAGGATTGATGCCAAGTAAATGGTTAAAAGTGTAATTGTGATTATTTTTTAAAATGTTTTTTATATCGAAATGTATTAAAATGATATTTTTTAAAAAATTAATTTTGAGATCAGCGTAACAAAACGATCCAAAACACATAAAAAATTATTTTTTAATAAAAAAATTGAATTTTTAGAAAACGTAGTTTGCACCGCATTCCCAAACGAAGTAAAAAAAATATATTGTATTGCCAAAGGTTTTTGAAATAAAAAAAAGAGGTGTATGAACAGGAGAAAGCAAAAATAGGATTTTCGTTAGCATGCAAGTGTTTTTAAAATATTATTTTTAACATTAATTTTAAAATAGATTACTTAAATAAATTCAAGGGTCTCCCATTTGATTCATTTACTTTTGCATATTTTTTTATAAATTCAATTCCATTTAAAATTCAAATTAATATCCTCAAAAGAATTCCAAACAAAAACACTTATTCAATCATCTAAATTAAATTAAATTCACATGGTTTTACACAAACTGTTTGATATTGCGTTTTAAATGAGAATTGGATAAAATTTAAATTTTTTTATTTAAAATTAATTTTTTATATTTTTGAATTGTTTTAATGTATGATATCAAAAATAATTTTTTAAAATTATTATTATAATATATTTTTAAATAAAAAATAATTTAAAAAATATTTGTTATCACAATTTTAAAAACTCTATTAAAAAAATAAAAATAAAAAGAAGTAGAAGCAGGAAGTGATAACAATGGGGGAATAATGTGGGGGCCCAAACAAAAATCCCTCCAAACGTCGTTTTTGAATTTGAAAGGAGAAAAACGAATCTCCAAGCCCCCAAACCTCCCTCCCTCACGTTGTCAGCGTCAAAAACTCCTTAAAAAAATAAATAAAAAGGAAGCTCGACTCCTCCATGTCTTCTAGCACTTGAAATCAGACAAGAAATAAGCCAAAGCAAGCGCGCTCTCTTTCTCTCTCCCTCTCTGTAAATTCAAATCACTAACACTTTTCAAAACATATCTTGCCACCCCTCCTCCTCTTTCTGAAACCCTAACTCGCTTCCAATCTCTCTCAAATCCTACTAAAAGTAGATACAGATACCCTTTTTAAAGAAATCAAGATTTGGCTTAGCGGGTAGGGAATCTTTTATTGCCATTTCTTTATTTTTGCCTTTTGTTTTAAGGTTTAGCGGTAAATTTCTTGATTTTTAATTGGGTTTCAAGATTAATTTTTTAAAAAAGTTTTGATGCTAGAGATCTTAATTTAATAGGGTTTCCAAGAATTTTTTTCTTTTTGATTTCGGCTTACGTCTTTGTTGTTAAAAGTCTTAAATTGGGTTTCAAGTTTTTACCTTTTTTCCTTTTGGTTCCTGATTTTGGTACTAAAAGTCTTGAATTTTGAATTAGGTTTAAGCTAATGGAAGATCGAGGAGGGGATACAGGGAGGTCCAGATCTGATTCCAAGGTTGGTTTCTCTCTTTCTTTGGTGCTTTTGAGAAGTTTTATGTTCCTGATTCTGGGTTGTTTTAGTTGGCTGGTGAGAAGCGGGCTAGTGGTGAATTGGGAGAGAAATCAGAAGTTGCTCGAAAAAAGATTAAAATGCGTAATCTTGAATCTGTGCTGAGGTTTGAAGGTAAGGTTTTATTAATATGTAACTTTTTTTGCTGCTGTTAGGTGTTTTGATATTGAAATTTGTGCGTATCTGGGATGTCAGAATGCAGCTATGTACAAGTACAATAGACAAATCTGTTCACTAGTAATACTTGTTAGCAGAACAAGACCAACAAGAAACATTTAATTGAAAACAAATTGCAATGCCTGGACACGTAGAATGGTACTTTAGTTCCACTGTAGATTAACTTGTTGTGGCCCGTTGAACTTCCAATATAAATATCATTTTAAAGCTTTGTTTTTTCTACTTGATAATGGCACAGAAGTAAGCAGCAATCACTTGAAAAACAAAGAAGACGACGACCGCTTTCAGTTTACTGAAAAGATGTCCCAAGTCACCAATGTTCCGGTAACCTTGGACTTCAATGCTTATCGAGCAGAAAGAAGTGGAAGGACCGCATTATCAGTTGAGGTCACTGCTGCCTCTAAGCCACTGGATCTCAGTAATGAAGCTTGCATTGCTAATCACTTGGTGAGAAAGGATATGGCAGAACATGCTGAGAATTGTAATGAAGTCCCATTGCTCAAGAAGCATGAGAGCAAACATGACAATAAATGCGCAACCTCTGTTGGCTTTGGCTTGGATCTGAATGCACAGGATGATAGCTCTGTGAACCAGGAACCATTCCACACCCAGAAAGATCATGAGAAGACAAGAGATATTTCTGAGTGTGGGAGTACTACTGGTCCAGTGCAGGAAAAGGATCCATTAAGAATGTGGAAAGAAATGAAGCAAAACGGTTTTCTGTCATCTTCATATGGAGGGATTTCAATTCAAAGTGGTTTTATGACATCTTCTCATGGAGGGATACCAATGGCAAAGCAACGTGGGAGGAAACCCAAAGATGACGTTCTCAAGGAAAAGATGGAACTTGCGAAGAGAGAGCAGGTGGATAGGTTTACCAAGATTGCTGCTCCAAGTGGATTGCTAAATGGCTTGAACCCTGGGATCATAAACCATGTGAGAAATAAAAAGCAGGTCCATTCCATAATAGAGGCTTTGGTAAGGTCTGAAAAACTCGAAAATGGCTGTCTTGAAAGCAAACAAGCATATCTAAAATCTGGAACTAAAGAAAACAATAGTATGAGTGATTCTGGAATACATCGACTCAGTTTTTCTCATGGGAATGGGAGTTCAACTTCTTTATTTGGGAGCAAGCAAACAAGAGAGTACCCTATATCCAACGGGGAGGGTGACTCCAGCATGGTAGACATGGTACATGACAGAAATTTTGTTTCACACTCAGCTGCCAGTGAGAATGATGCATTGACATTGAAGTTGTCTTCAGCAACTAACGCCTTGGAGGAATCTAGAACTGTTCTGAATGAGGAATCAGCAAACAACGCAAGTGTTTCTTGTCTTTCTGTGAAAGGTGTGTTTAATTTTTTTTTAGAAGGAATTGACAATTTAATATTCGAATATTTATATGTGAAACTGCGGTAGATAGGAATTGCAAGACACCAGGTGTGTTTAAAATTATAGTAAAGGTTATTTTTCAAAATATTTTTTGTTTGCAAATACTTTAAAGTAATATTTTTTATTTTTTAAAATTTATTTTTGATATCATCGTATTAAAACGATAAAAAAACACTAAAAAAATAATTTAAAACAAATAAAATTCAAAAATTTTCAAAAACAATGTTAAACTACAAAAACAAACATAACCTAAATGAATTATGTATCTTTATAGAATTAGGGTATTGCTATTTATCACGACATTGAAGTTACACGACAAACTGAAAGCCAAGAACATCTTAGCTGAAAGTACTTTGTTTTTGTACTTTCAGCTGCTACTGTTTCTTCTCAATGGTTGGAACTTCTTCATCAAGACATTAGAGGACGGATAGCAGGTAATGCTTTATAATGTGAATGGTTGTTGAGTATTATCTAGTATGGTACATGATGTCCATATGTTAATAAACCATCTCCTGTACTTTCAGCCTTGCGCCGAAGTAGGAAGAGAGTCCGAGCAGTGATAACTACTGAGTTACCATTTTTAATATCAAAAGAGTTCTCAGCTATTGAAGTGGACGGTGCTTATACTATGAAAAGTTCTTCAGAAGTAGTGTCCAATAATGCAACAGCTGCCATGCATCAAGCAAGATGGAGAGCATTGTTTGATCAGTTGGACAGTGCACTTTCTGAAGAAGAGAAACAACTTGTAAGTGTGATTGGAAAGACAAGTGCAATAGGAGAGACTTTTCCTTCTTTCTCATGCTACAAAATTCTACTAGTAATCTAGAGATGTGTGTGTGTGAATTTGACTCTCAGTGATTCCATGGTGATTTGCGATGGTTTGGTATCAACTTATATCTGACCAGACTAATTCATTTGCCTGAATACACTAGACAGTTTCTGAATACAGAAGTTGTTTCTTACTTGTAATAGGATTTCCTTTTTTTAAACAAATCTTCTTCTGCAGAGCTTATGATAGTATAGAAAATTCATTTTTTGAATCCAATTTCTTTCATTAGCTTATTTAGGTGCTTTCTGGTTTGAATTTCAGGAAACTTGGTTGAGCCAGGTAAAGGAAATGCAAGTGCACTGTGATCAGGGGCTGCAGCATTTGCACTATAATGCAATTTTAGGTTACCCCAGGTAAATTACTACGCCATTATACCTTTGTCAAACTTGTGGCAGGATCTGGTATAGTATCTTAAATTGCATGATTGAGCTCATATTATGGATGATGAATTTTGATGACTGAAGACACACTATCATTTATCATCATTATAAACAATCTGTTTCGTCAACATTCTTTTATTCATGCATCACCATGTGGCAAATATTCTGCAAGTTACTTCATAATTATGCAGTTTTCTTCAATGTGCAGAACTGAGAAAGCAGATAGCTCGCAGAAGGAATTGGCTGTTAGAGCTGCTGCAGCTTCCATCTATTCAACCTGCAATTTCCTGAGTTCGAAGGAGAATGTATCTTGTTTCTGATCTATTAACCGAATTCTAAAATATTAGCAAACAACTGATCAGTTCTTTAATCTTTGCAAAGCTATGCTGGATAGCAAGCTATATAACATCAAGTTGAGCCCCCATTTTTCTCTCTTTCTTTTTCTTTTTCAAAATGTAGCCAGAATCATTGTTGTGGTAGATTGTTATAAACTCTAGTTGATAAAGGAAGTTGCTGAGAAATAATAAATCGACTATCAGGTTCTTTGATGTGTTTTTCTCATGGCTCAGTTCCGAGTGTAGCATGAAATTGGATCTCTTTGTTCATGAAACAGTGCTCTTACCCATTTTTCGTGCTTTTATTTTTTCTTCTCTTGTTTTCTTTGATTTTTAGAACAGTGCACATTAGAAAAGGCACTTTAGTTGCATCTCGGTTTAGGTCATGTCTTCTAGTACAGTCTTTTTTCTGGTAATGGATGAGGTTAGCTTATGCCAAAGCATGTCTTAAATAATTTCAGATTGACAAACACTACACTATTTTTTGCGTCCTTAATGCTTCATCATGAGCTTATTTTATCTATTGACGACAATTTTTAAGATTTATTCTTTGTCAATAATTTCATATCTCAATATCAATGTCTTGATTTAGACAAAAAAAAAGAAGCAATCTTTCTCCATAAAGACTGTTTTTGGATCAAATCTCATCCCTTGAAAACCATAAATGCACCTTTTTAATGGATGTGGTTCAACAAAAATGGTAGGAAAATAAAAGGAAACAATATGTAGATTGGACTTTATTTTTTGATTTTCATGGTGTCAGATCATGTATAGATATGGAGTTGATGTTTGGTTTTGCAACAAAAATCTCATTTTATTATTTGCTGTAATTAAAAATATAGGGACTTGAATTGAAATTGAGAAAAAAAAATATAGCATTTGCAGTTTCAAGCACAATTTGTTTTTCCATCCACGTAGCTTTTTTTCAGTTTAATTTTTTTCATGTTAAGTTAGTTGAAATTGATCTTGATAGATTGATTCAATTAGCTTAATAAGAGGTTATTGTTGTGTAGAAAAAAAATCTCGATATTGGATTAATGTTTAATTTTAAAAAAATCAATTTTATTATTTGTGAAAAATTAGAAATAAAGGGATTGAAATTAAAACCAAGAAAAACATTAAAGTTTTTGTTTTCAAAAACTGTACATTAGTGCTTTTTTTTTATCCTTTTGATTTGATAATTATATATTTTGATTCAAAACTTTATTTTGTTCACATTTAAATTTTTGAATTTAAAAAATAAAAGAGAAAGTTGTCAAAAAATAAAAAAGAAAGAAAAAGTTATTAATTGTCAATATTATAACAAAAAAAAACTTATTATTGGTGTTAATGAGTTCCTTTCGACAAAAAAGTATATTGAAGTTAAGAAAGAAAATATTTTTTTATTTAATTTTGTGTTTTTTTCTTAACTGATTTAGAGTCATTTTAGGTTGATAAATTATTATTTTTTTAGATTCTAAAGGTGATTTTTAGGTGATTTTTAAGTTAAAACATGTTGAGAATTTTTTTTTAATTAAAACCTCACTAGTTAATTTTCTAACCTTCTCTTTGGTAGGTAGAATCTAGAAATGTAGACAACACATCTTCTGCTTTCTTTTAGAAAAAAAAAATGATGGATGACATGTCGTTCGATACTTGATCCAAACAAAAAAAAATTAAGCCTAGGTGTGTTGGACCACGTAAAGCCCAACTGTTCGCCTTTCTTTTAACCTTTTTTTCATTTAATTTAATTTAAAATTAATTACAATAAATCAATTAGAAATATGTTTGAGATGCTTGTCTCGACAAGTATTCATTAAAATAAATTAATTTAGAAACTTTTTAGAGTAATATTTATAAAATTTCTTTCAATTGTTACATGTTTTTTAATAAGATTATCTTTTCTTTTTTGTATGTTAGCATATGTTTTTTTTGTATAACCCTTCATAATATCTTTTTTTTCTCATAAATTTTATTCAATTATTTTTCTATATGTGTCTGTTTATTACATCACATAATTAGAAAAAATGATTCCAAGAAACAAGGTTGTTAAACCCAACTAGATCCATGACCCGTTTAATAGTTTGACAGGTTAAACCATATTAATCAAAAACATCTTCACCTCAAAATTAAAATAACAAATTTCAATAAAAAAATTCAAACATTAGTCAAATGAGGTTTCAACTGTTAAATTGAATTTACACTTTAAAAAAAATAAAAAAATTAGTTCACAAGAATGTTACCTACACTTTGAATCCACTCTCGTACATTAATTGATAAATTAATGTAATTTAATTATTACATTAATTTATCAATTAACACTAAATAGTAAATTTAGCATTTCCAAGAATTTCTTAACATTAATTCATTCATTAATTATTTTTCTATTTGATGTGTAATTTAAACAAAATTGTTCTTCAAATATTAAAAATGATAAGAATATTTCTATTAGACTTTATATTTTTATTTCATTTTAATGTATTGTGTTAAGTAAATGAAAGAAAATAAAATATTAAATAAAAATATAGGATAATTAAAATACATTAAATAATTGTGCGTTTTATATGGTAATGTTTTTAAGTGTTTAAAATAAATTCTAAAAAAAAAGACGTGAATTGATTAGAGTATTAGATGACTCTTAACTAGTGCTCTAAGTGCACTTTTGAGCCCACTGAAGTCTTGAGCTTGGTGGATTTGTTATCCACCATTCGGAAACAGAAGGATAAAAAAAAACAAAACACTTTGAATTCTCCTATATATATATTCTCCTATATATATATATATATATATATATATATATATATATATAAATGCCCTGCTAAACTGAAAAGGCTTCTTAAGATCTCTCATAATAGTTTCAATGGGCTTCTTGAAATGCTCCATTGAATTCTCTTTTTAATTATTGTGCTAATATAGTAAACTTTTTCAGAAGAAATATTAATTATATTTTTCACTATAAAACATGACTCGTAGTCAGACCAAAGCACAAATTTCTCGTTTACTATAATTTTTTTTTTTTTACAAGAGATTTGGATCTCTCTGGTTCTGACAGACTAATGATCAGCTGCTCTGGATAATTTAAACATCATGCACAGAGACCTAGCAGAACAACAAAGCTTGATATGGGATAATCATGTGTGCACAAACATTAGTTAGATACAGACAGCCTCAGTCATGTCCAAAACAAAAATAACATTGTTTGCATTTTAACTCTCATCCTATGCTTCCTAAAATTACATTTGCATCATGGCTTCTATAATTTACATGGCTTTACATTGGCTAGTAGGGACTGCAAGCAAGAAACTCATCGCGTAAAGAAAAGTTAGTCTTTGAGTATCGGAAACCAACCTGCTATGGTGTGTAGGCAGAATAATGCTACCTCGGTTGTGTATAAGCAAGACTAGAGCCAGTTTGGGGCAATCTTGGTTGATATTGTTTTTGAAGATGGATCATCTGAAAGCTTGGCAAGTGATCGATACTGCAACTTTACACTCTCTGCATTGTCCAACGTCTTCACTACATACCTGTAAATGGCTTTGTATCAGTTACAAGGATCAGTTGCTCACCACCTTTCATACAAACAGGCCACCATGCATGGTGCAGAAATCTCAACTGAGACAATCCCCAATCCTAATGACTAGAGGTTTGCTCGATCATTTCAAACCATTTAAGATGTATCCATCACCATATCCGTTATCTCATCTAAGCTGCAAATGTACTCACTTATTTACAGTACTGATCAAAGTATTAACTCATTCAAAACAGATTTTGTTCCATGTATCTCCATATGCATGTAATGACAGCCAACAAATTCAAAATCAACAATGCACAGATGTCTGATAAAACTTCTTGGTCACATAACAGAAAGCGCGCACAAGAGATAAATGTATTAATTATCAAGGGAAAGAAAAGAGCAATTGACATCGGTATAGAATTGACCTGAGCAATGCACCAAACCTTAAAACATGCAAAAATTGAAGGTAAGAAAAGCAAGAAAGTGACCAACCATCCATTTAAGCATTGCGTTGTCACAACAGCCTCCCGTCCAACAAACCGCTGAGGTGTCCTCTTGTTTCCCTGAATATTTTTTAATTCATATTGTTAATTTTAAATGATTAATAAACAACGCATACAGGGAAAACTTGGGAGCTTCGCTAAACAACCTTTATAATAACCCGGTCTGTCACAGCAAATGGGAACTGCACACCTCTACCCCTTGGTGGATCCATGACCCCTGAATCGCCATAACCACCTTTGTCCTATAAAAGAAAAAACAGTGGTGATTTTAGAAAAGCTATAAAAGTTGAGGCCACTGGTGCATCCTAAAACCAAAGGGTTGCCGAGGAAACAAATAAAAAAAAAATGTAGTGGATAGTTAAAACATAAAAGAATAATTAAAGAAAGCATCTGAGTTGCAGGGTTTTATAAATCCCCAGTGATTGACACAGTTTTTTAAATGCCAGGCTATTGACTTGTCATCAGTGAAGACATCTCATTGAGAAAATCTACTTCCAAATGAGGAAGAACCATGCAGCTCAGCATGACTGCAATGAAATGGAAAGGTATGCATTGTTATGCAGTCTGCTCCTATTCTATTGACAATTGTTAAAGAGAATTATGTTAAAAGGAAACCCAGGGCTTGACAGGAACAAACCTGGTCAAACCTCTCTCTCCTCCTTTTGGATGAGCGATAAAATTGTAACTCCTCTTCCCGCTGAAATGCCTGGACAGCATATCTGAGAGCTGTATAGACAGCAGCAAAATGAACAATTGAAAAGGCAAAGCCAAAGAAAATGAAAGCTGTGATGCACTGGTCATAGTTCTCTTTATCATAGTGACTATAGACTCCCTATATCTTGCCACTGCTTAAAAATACAAAGCCTGCGATTTTTTCTTGTAGGAAGCACGATCATAAAATCCTACAACCTTCAACAACAACAACAAATTACTACTTACAGAGGTTGGGAGCTATTGAGTCTTCTGAAATTGACTGTGAACAACTGTAGCAAACTTTCTGAAAATGCAAGCATAAAACTGAAATCAAAATCATATCATAACAACTGTAAGAACATCTTAGAGAGCGAGAGAGAGAGAGAGAGAGAGAGAGAGCAGAACGCAACACAACTGTAGATTTCTAAAATAACAGAGTCCAGTGAAAGTAAACCATTTGCACAGAACAAGCAGAGGCGCACAACTTTCAGCATTGCTAAGCAGAAAGCTAAAATGCAGAAACATCTCATATAAGTTATAAAATGAGTGGAAGGAAGACAATTCAACAAGAAGAAAAATACTTCATTCCAGTATATCAATCACAGGGTCAAGCTTGCTCTTCTTGAAAGTCCAAGAAGTGTTATCTCTGACCAACAAAAGTTTGCTATTTCATTAATTGTTGATCATAAGGCCTTGAAGACAGTTATGATACTATTGACAGATTGTCAGGACATGGTTTGTAGCTTGCTCTCGCCCAAAGCAATAAAATACAACTATTATAAAAACCAGCACCTAGAAACATGCATTACCATTAAAAGTTAAAAAAAACTGTACAAGTTCAAATAACAAACTACAAGCACTGCTTAAGGGTATAAGATAGAAAAGTGGCCAATTACAAGGACCAAACATGCAAATGACGCACTTAAAAGGCAGTGCTTGTGTCAGAGCCTCAACTGAGCCAAAATTACTGTTCGATATGGACATCCAGACTTCATTATAGTGCTTCTGAAGGAAACTTTATAGTAACAGTGACTAATGCTGGAGGTCTGTCAGAAGCAGCTTGAAGCTTTGTAGTAATTTTAAAGTTTGCAGATAAAATTCATTGAGGCACACAATTAACGAAGCTCAAAACCCCCACCCCCTCTCTTTTCTCTCACACTCTTTGATCTGGTACTTTCTCAGTATGAGAAGTTATTCAAACCTCCTATGTTGCAATGAATGATTTCAAAGACCAAAAATTCCTTCAATTGAGAACTGACCATTCTGATAACATGCTGCATTCCACCAGCTCCAAATGAATGCCCACAAGGCAATATCATAGCGTCATCCATTAAAGCTCCCCTGAATCCATAAACCAAAGTAAATAAATTGCACAAGTAAAAACTTTGCCAGCAACATGCTTACATGTAGAATAAAAAAAATGGCATGCCAAAACAGATATTCCAAAAACTTCTGATTCGAACACAAATAGTCCATGTCATGCCAAACACAAAAAATTCGCATACAAACATAGAAAAAAAAATTCAACAATAAATCTCAAAAACTTACGTAACAGGGTCCGATAAAATAGCCCTTAAAGAATCTCCAGACTCACTCGAAAATGCTGAAACCTCCTTCCTTCCACTAAATCCACAACCATTCTCCACACCCATATCCTTTCCACCAGCACCAGACCCCCCCGTCCCCTGCAAATACTGCGAATAATACATCTCCCCATCTGCCTCCGCGATCGTCACCGCATTATTCCCTGTCTGCCCCAAGCCGCCGCCGCCGCCACCAATTCCATCCTTCACCATTTCCCCACTAATCCCTAAACAATCAAGCACAAATAACACTAATAAAGAAGACGGAAATAAAGAAAGCTTTGAAAAAAAAGATTTTCTTTCCACTTACCAAAAGAAGAAAGATGCTTGGGCTTTGCATTTCCATTTCCAATTTTGTCCAAATGAACACTATTACTAGCATTACTAATAGTTCCACTACAGTTATTGTTGTTACAGTTAGTGTTTTTGCTGTTACAATCAATAGCAGCAACAAGCACATCAACTCCATTCTCATGATCACCACCGTCTACGTCATCAACCTCCTCCTCATCGTCCTCCTCATCATCTTCATCATCCTCACCGTCGGTATCATCTCCACTAGTTCCCTGCGGTTCACGCTGATAAACATTCCTCGGGAAATCCTGGTGGTGGTGGTGGTGGTGGTGGTGAGAGGGAAAGTAACGGTCGGAGCCGGCGGTGGAAGTGGCGGTTGCAGTAGTGGTGGAGGAGAAGAGCTTGTTGTCATCGATAAAACCAGTGAGTTCTCGAGTTTTGGGATCCCCGACACGGCGTTGCTGCTGTTGTTGCGGAGGCGGTCCGGTGCAATTGAATCGTAATGGATCGTCTTGGAAGAGGAGTTGTGAATTTATTCCGTTTTGTGGAGAAACTAAAGATATTTCCTCTGTTGACATTTCTCTTTGCTTTTTCTATTTGAATTTACATGGACGAAATCAAACCCTAATTTGAAGGAATTTGGGGGTTTGTTTCCATATGAGAGAGAGAGTGAGAGAATGAATTAAGACAATAGATCACTGATTTACAGACAAGGGTTCAGGGGAAAAAAAAAAGAATCTAATTCCAAACACAGATACGCTGTCGTTTCACTGAATGAGAAAAACGGTGACGTCTTCAAGATACCGTTGTGGACCCCAAAACTGCCACATGAGTAATTTGAAAGCGAAAGGGTAAGCTAAGCAGCAGCCTCAGTAGGAGTAACCGTAGAGGATTAATTAATTGTGAAAGGAAGAATGAAAGGGAGAAGGAGCCAAGAAAGGAGAGACGGAGTCAACGAGTATAGACTTTGACCTGTAGAAGAAGCTAGTTAAAAAGAGGAGATGATGAAGAAGAAGCGAAGGGAGCAGTGTCGTGCTGAAATAATTATCTGTAAATCAATTGATTATGAGTAATCAGAGGGTAATAAATCTTCTTCTTCTTCTTCTTCTTCTTCGTGGGTTGATGATGAGTGTTATAGTGGGAAAAGGATGCGATGGTTGGGTTTTTGAATTACCTCGGAAATTAATGACAAGAGAATCTCCAGAGGTGGTAACTCCATTTCCCTCCCTCTCTCTGTTTTTTTTTTAGAATTTTTAATAATATATAGATTTTATTTTATTTTATTTTTGTTGCAGAGCTCTCCGATTCCTGCACCATTTCAATATTACATTGAAACGAAGGAGAGGTGTTCCGATTCGATAGCTAAAAGGGGATGTCGGGACTCCACTAATAACCTCGCTGCTTGCCTTCTTTCGTCAAGTACCTGTGAGTACTCTTCTACTGCTAATCTCGACTCTCTCTCTCTCTCTTTCCTTTTCTTTTTGTTTAGATTTTGTTGCCCTAATATCTCAATATTGATTTTGTTCTGTTAATTTGTGTTCAAATAAATAGATTTGAAATAGTTAGAACTACAATCTTGGTTCTCAAACTTGAAGGTGTTCTTCTTCGTGTTATCTCTCAACTGTTCCCCCTGAGAAGATGCAGCTGCTTCATCGAGTTTCTCTAACTTAGGTCTTGCTGATTTATTTGTTTTCTATGAAAACATTCTTGTGATCTCGTCCACAGTTCAATTTCACCACTTTCTCATCCACCTGATAAATAGTTTTTGAGTTCGATGAAACCAACCTTCTAAAATTGCTCTTGTAATAACTTTACAGTTCTAATTTCATATTCGGCTACAGTATGTTAATCAACTAGTAGAACATTTTCAGCAAGCTATGTAAATCTAGTCCTTTTGTTTACATGGGATAGCAACATATGCCATTCCTTCTTTGCTTGTTGAAGATCATCTTAATGTCCCAACTAATCATCACTTTACAGTTCTAATTTCATATTCTGCTACAGTATGTTAATCAACTAGTAGAACGTTTTCAGCAAGTTATGTAAATTTAGTCCTTTTGTTTACATGGGGTAGCAACATATGCCATTCCTTCTTTGCTTGTTGAAGATCATCTTAATGTCATAAAACCGATAAGGTCAGGAAATCACCTGGTTTTACGATCATTATTTTTCCAAAGTATTTGGATACATGCTGCATTTATAACTTGTCCTGCAACATTGTCTGCACTACCATTTTGAAGATTGAATGATAATTCCCAATAGAGAGAGCATCTGGAGGTTATTTTTGCTAATCATGATGGAAACAACATTGTAATGCTAAAATTAGTAGAAATGATCATATATGCCAGATAAATCATTTTACTGTCCCATCTCCCCCCATAAGGGTTTTGTAATTTTCCTTCTTGCATTGACTGAATCTGGCTTTACCCTCAAGCTTGCCTGCTTTAACCATAATGTACTTTTCTTAATTGAACTGATTTTTTGCTTGACTTGACAGAATATGGATTTAGTTTGACTATTGAATCTCTTGGGAAATGGTTTTCTTTTATTATGGAGATTGTTTCAGTTAAATAGAACATTTGGAATGAACAAATGAAACATTGGATTATCTTATTTGTGATGTTTGATGACTCATGAATATACCTATTGTTGTCTAACCCCAGTCACTTTGGATCCATTCTTCTACCGAATTTGAAAAACTATCGCTCCAAGATTCCTATATTCTGGATGTTCTGCTTCCTAATGTCAGATAACCATCACTTCTTCCCTTCTGTTGTTCTCATATGCCTTTGACTGTGCAATGTTCTGTTTTGAATGGAAAAACATCAATCCAATCTGTAAACAGCTTTTCTCACTACTTGCTAAAGCAAATACATGGCAATTTTTGCTAATGAACACGACGTCATGTTCATATTGATAAAACTAGAGACAAGACTCTTAGCACAAGGCTGCAATTCTTTCATTGCAAATCTCATGTCCACTTAGATTTATGATGCATTCCTCATGCCTTACTGAATTTACAGTGAAGTGCTCTCTATTTTTCCTATGTAGCATCCAGGGAACTGTTTCTTCTTGTCCAGAATGATGGAGAGGGCATCTTGAAAGTGAATCTTACAATCACAGATATTAACGTTACTTTCCCAGAGATACAACTATCCAAACACGATGCCAAAAAGGTTCAGCTCGTTTAATTTCTAGCATTTATGCTTTACAGAAGTGGGACATGTCTTGGTGGGAATACATTGGGAGTCTTGTTTGACAACTGAGATAATGGGGGGTTGGGTTATAGAGTTGGAAACAAAGAACCGGTTTGATAAACAACCTTTGTAGAATCAATTGAGCATCTCCTACATATTGATCTTTGGTCTCTATCTTTTATTTGATAAGTCCAATTGCATTCTTTGTTCAGATTGATGTCTCAGAAAATGTTGAAGGAAGTCCGTCCATCATATTAAACACAGGAAATGGTTCGTGCAAAATTGAAATGGGATCAAAGAAACTAAAAGTCAAATATGAGCCGTTCTTTGGACATGGCACCTATTTATCCCCCAAAAACGGAGCCTACTTGTTTTTGATAGCTTTGATATCTGGAGGGGCATGTGCCTGCTGCTGGTTTCTAAAAAGCTCGCATGTTGATGGAGTCCCATATCAGGAACTTGAAATGGAGCGGCCAGACTCCCATTCAGCTAATAATGTGGAAACAACTGAAGGGTGGGATGAAGGGTGGGATGATGACTGGGATGAAATAAAGGAGGTGAAACAGCCAAATGGACATCGAACAGCAAATGTTTTATCAAATGTCATCGCTTCCAGGAACTCTGATGCAGAAGAAGGGCGCAAAGATTGGGATGATTAGGGAAATAATACAGGTATAGCTTTTCCATTGTCCATGAAAATGGAAAAAAGAAACACGACAGAGACGTTACATGTAGAAAAGTCAGGAAGTCAAAATTTAGTGTTCAAGATAAGTGCTTGAGTTTATGTGGAAGCAGATTGAAAATTAGATAAATGAAAACAGTTTTGGTACATGAAACGAATTTGTTGATATTTTATTTTAATCCACTAGGGAATATTATTTTTTTCTTGATTTTTGTTCAGAAAATACGTTTATGAAGAGGAAATTCTCTTTTTTTTTTTCTTATTTCAGGCTTTTTAATTATTGTAATTGCTTTTTAAATGGAGGGTTGGTTGTATTAAATGTTTAGTTTTGTATTAATTAAAATAAATTAAATTAGCTAATCATGTAAACAAAATTAATTTATTTTAAATAAAATATCCTTAAAATAAATATTTGGATCCAACTTTAACTGATGGTCTTTTCTTATTAGTTGTATGAGCTTGAATCAACAATTGTTTTTCAAGAGTGAGAACACTCAATCATAGTCCCTGTAGAAAATGCCTTTTCTCTCTAATCTAGTTTTAAAACCCTGACAGGTCGATCCGGGGCTGGATTGAAGAAAAGATAAGAAAGGGAAAAACTCGGCTGACTCGACGGGTTGACCCGGTTAAAAACTCAGTTGCAACCCGTTGACTTTTATTGTTTTTTTAACTAAAACAATGTCATTTTAATTTTTTTAAAAAAAAATTAATTTGAACGACCTGGTAACCCAGTCAAAACTTGAGTCTTGAATCGGGCCGAGTCTAAAAAACTATGTCTATAGTGTACTAGCATGGTGTAGTTTTCAAACCTACAAAAATTATTATAAAATATGAGATTTCATATTAAATTGGACATTTTAAATTTTCAGCACATATAATTAAACTCACATTTTAAGACTGATATTTTTTTAAGAAAATATTTTCCTCTATTCTTCAATGTAAAATAAACACTCCTAAATAGTATTAATTTGAATAAACATATTTCAATATCATGAAAAAGGAGAAAATGTTTTAACCTCACATAGGAAAAATGTTTTAACCTCATGCAGAAGGGTAAATATTTTCTTGACACTACAACTTATAATATTCATCACAATCATCATAATCGTTTGGAAATGTGAGCCAATCTATATTTTCAAAAAAAAATTAAAAAATATTTTTACTAAAATTTAATTTTTTTTATATTTTAAATTATTTTGACGTGCTAATTTTAAAAATAATTTTTAAAAAATAAAACAAAAAAAAGCAATCACACTCCTAAACAGACCTATCCTTAATTTTTCTATTTAATTTTATTTTCATGATATATATATATATATATATATATATATATATATATATATAAAAGAGTTTAGGAAGTGAAATAAAAAGAAAAAGAGGACAAGGGGCTAAGGTGATTATGAATTAAAAAAATAATTAAAAGAGATCATACACGTTAAATTAAAAAAAGAAAGTTTTATTAATTAGAAACCTGTAATCAAGTAGAAAATAATTTAATTGACTAACATTATTTTTTAGTTTTTTTCCTGTTTTGTGGAGGGTTTCAGCAAATATAAATAGGAAACACATACGAATATAGAGAGGGGACTCTTGCAAAATAATACCTAGCTAGCAAAAAAACACACCGGTCCCCTGAATCTCCTACTGTTCAGCCTCCCGCCCCTGTTGCCACCATCGGATTCTTACCACAACCAACAACCACCCACTCCAATGGATTGTCTCTCGTCAGCACTAGTAGCAGCGGCATTCATAGCAGCTCCAACAACCCATAACATTGGCAAAAAGAGTAGCAGCAGTCGAGAAAAAAAACAACCTCAGCATTGTTCTGCGAAGCCATCGATGTCCCACCATAAAAGATGTTGATATACCGGAAGAGGAGTATATTGGTTACTAATATCATAAACACAACAGAAACTGTAAAATAAAATTATTCATGAGCTTTTAAAATCTTGTTCAATAAATTTAGAGTTATTTAAATATTTATTACTTGAAGATCTTATTTTTTTCGGCTTTAAATAATGTTTTAAAAGCTGGGATGTCACAAACTACAAGTCATTCGGTTGTCCAACCTCCAATTGTAATCCATATCAATCACCTGTAATAAATCTTCTAAATCCCTATATTAATTATTGTTATGCTTAGAGTATTAGCTTAAATATTATGTTTACATAGTTTTTCTGTCTAATAAACAACCACTCTTCAAATAAAAAGAGACATAAAGGTTACCATTTATAGGAAAATCTGAAAAACCCTATAAAATAATAAAATATTAATTTTTCTCTGGAATAATATTCATATATTAATTCAGGATAATTTTAGAAATTAATCAATATATATATATATATATCAGTCTTTACGACTCTAATAAATGTCTAATATTAAGAGAGCATCGATTAGGAATATTTTAGAAACAATAATTTGATGCAATAAGAATCACATAATTATAACAACTTTATAATTCCCTTTTGTAAAGCATTTTTATCTTATAGAATTTACCTTTACTCTGGATTTATTAATCTATTATTATATGAATATTAAAGATAAATTAAGTCTTTATTAATAATAAATATGTATTTACATTAATATAATATGTCACATGTAACTAACTAATTTGTTATAAGGCATATTAAACTAACATAGTAACCTACATAACTATTCATGTACCTCTTTAACCCCACCGACGTGTGTTGGAAATGATCGCAGTCCAACTCGATCACCCAGTGCGTCTCCAGCATACATTATTGTTTTTTGTTTTTAGTAGTTCTAACATTTTTCATATGTTTTGGAGTTACTTTGCATTTTTAATGAAGTGTGATTTTTAGGTTCAATTGTTGTTCTAAAATCAATATATGTTTATGTAAAAGTAAAATTTGATAAAAATATAATAGCAAATTCATTGGTGAAATTTTGAGACATGTCATGTAAAATATTGGAGGCAATCCCTCTTTTTTAATCCTAAAATATCCTTTTCTAATCCCGATGAACTTGAAAAGGTAAAATCTTGTTAATCTCTCTTTTTTTAATCCTAAAATATATTGCCTTCCTAATGAATCTTAAAAGGGTAAAGTCTTATTTCAAACTCTCTTCTTGAACCCTTTAATATTTTTTCTAGTTTTAAAAATTTTAAAGGAAGAAATCTTGCTTATATTATACCTAAGATGAGAACTAAATGATTTGATAAATAGTATGTATTTATACCATGATCCCACTATACTTTCTTTAAGGTTACTAAATGATTTGATAAATAGTACGCATTTATACCATGATCCCACTATACTTTCTTTAAGGTTAACCTCATGGTTTTCCTATTAAATAATGGTTTCAAATAAGGCTAATATTTATCAACTAAGCAAACTTGGATTTGAGATAAAGAAAAGTTGTCTTTGGTATATCTTTCATAAATAAAACATATACATTGCAGTCCTATTTTAAGCCTTAAATATCTTTTGAATGATAACTCAGACTAGGATCACCTCTTATAGTGGGGGCAAGTGATGAAAATTCTCCAAATAAAAGAAAAGAAGAGTTAGCAAAAGAAAAGGAATAAAAAAAAAGCTCTCATAAATGTCTCTAATAATGGCACAAAGTCCATAATTAAAGACCAAATATCAACATCAAAAAAATGAGATAGAATTTAGAGAATTGAAATTGATATGACATCGATCATTAAAATATCAAAATCAAGGCAATAAGCTTAAAAGGTATGCACGATTGAATAAATGACATGTCTTTACACCTATAAACACCGTTTGACCCTTATATATTCTATTTTTTCATAGACATAAACCTTAACCTATATTATGTGCTTTTAAAATCCTTTTTGATCAAAAGCAATTTGTTTGTGTTGATAAGTCTTTATCCTTTAAAAAGAAGAAAGATGTTTATTAAGCAAAATCATGACTCAATTAGTTACTGCATATCAATTTTTAAGACTTTGAATGATGAATTTTCACCAATGAATAAGAAATCAACATAAAGTAAAGCAAGGTGTCTTTCATTTTTTAAAGCCAAAACTCTTTTTTAGGATCAAACCTTGTTTTCCAAAATAACGCTTCATTTATCAAAGAATTCATTTGAGTTAGTTACAACTAAATGTTAGGATAACCATTCTTTTTCAACCAACATTCATTTCATTATACAGCAACAAAAACACCCAAGATTGTATCTTAGCATTTGAATGATATGTTTCTAGCTTTTGACTAAAAAATCAATTTTTTTTTCATTCGATAAAAACACTTTTGAATTAATATCTCAATAATTTCATTTCAATGATTGTACTTATACAAATACAATCATTAAGGTTTGTGACTTGGTCCTGAAACATGAAAGATGTAAAAATAAATTGTTTTACGATACAATTTTTCTCATTTAACTTATTTCCTAAAGTTCTTGATAAAAATGATGATAACAATGCATATATGTCTCACGTTGGTTTCAAAAAAAAAAAACATTGCTAGATTAACTGAGGGGTGTAATTTTGTTTATATAAATCCATGAAAATGACAATAGATAAATGATAATTTGGAGAACTTTATCATAAGTATTGAATGGTAGAGGAAATAGTTTTGTTATGATGAAAAGTGAGCAAAGAGGAATAAATATACTTAAGCTGCTTTTAAAGGTAATTTTGGGGGGCAAATAAAACTTCAAATATAAAAACCATTGACAACATCAAACATAAAAAGCCTTATAACTTAATTGCTTAGAAATCAAATTTAAATGAATAAGCGAGCCTAATATTGTGGTCAATTGTATTATCTACAATAAAGGTTTAAAATGATGCGAGAAAGTTCGCACATTTCATTAAGGAAACTCATTTTAAATTTCATGTTAAGATTGATCACCTAATAATTTTGACCCACCATTAATAAATTTCATAACAAGGTTAGTTACCTCTCTCGATTTGATCACTTTTAAACTTATCAGTCATAATAGTATTTTTAAAGAACCTTATTCATTCATGGCAACTTTTATTTTTCAAAAAACTAACCAATTTGATGGCATATTCATTTTAAGAAGCCCAATAATTTGATGTCATTTTCCTTTAAGGATCACCAATCTAGCGACAACTTCCTTTTAAAAAGCCAAATAATTCATCCCGATGAACTTTTCCTTTTAAAAACCATTAATCCGGTGGTAACTTCCTTTTAAAAAAATCCACCAATTCGATGATAGTTTTCTTTTACCAATCTGATGGCACTTTTATCTTAAGAAATCAACTAATCCGATGGCAATCTTCTTTCAAATAGCACTTCATTTCAAAGTTAAATTCATTAGTCTGATGACAATTTTCTTTTGACCCTTTTTTTTTATATTAAGGTTGGTCATCTAATAATTTTAACCATTTTTTAGAATTTCATAACATTGTTGGTCACCTTATAATTTTAATCTATTTTTAAAAAAATTCATGTCGAAATTAGTTACCTAATAATTTTGACTCGTTTTAAAATTCTCATGTGACGGTTGATCAACTAACAATTTAGACTCATTTATTAATTCTCATATTGAGGGTTGGTAACCTAACAATTTGAATCAGTTTAAATTCCTTTCAGAGTTGATTCTAAGATTGGACACCAAATAATTTAAACTCATTTAGATTTCATGTTAAGGTTTATCACCTAATAATTGGGATCCATTTTGATTTTCCTGTGTTATCTTTTTTTTTCATTTAAAAACTTATTATACAAATTCAAAGGACATTGAATTCTATAATGTTTTTATGTCGTAAATATTGTAAAGAAAATGAAGTTTTCATAACCTATTTTTTACCCCTAATTTTTCTATTTATTTTTATTTTTTATGATATATATATAAAGAAAAATGAGTTTAGGGAGTAAAAGAAAAGGAAAAAAGTACAAGAGACTAAGGTGATTAGGAACTAAAATAATAATGGGAGATTATATAAAAGAGGAAAAGAAAATAAATTGGAGGATCAATGAAAATTAAAAAATTATTGAAAGAGATACTACACATTAAGAAGAGAAAATTTAATTAATTAGGAAACAATTTAATTGCCTAAAAATATTTTTTTTATTTTAGTTTTTCCTATTTTGCATAGAATCACATGCAATAAAAATAGAAGACATATAAAAATTGAGAGTGCACTATTGAAAAAATAATACATAACTATTAAAAAAAAGGAAAAAAAAGGAAAAAAAAGAAGAAAAACACTAGTATCTTGAATCTCCTACTATTCAACCTATCGACCGAATTCTGACTATAACTAATGAACACTCACTTCAACGGACCCTTTCTCATCAGCATCAACAACCTTACAATTCATAATAGCTCTAACATCATATAACATTAATAGAAAAGTAGCAGCAATTGAGAAAAAAACAATAGTAAAAGCATTTTTTTTTTAAGATTCATGAGTTTGAATTTCATCATTCTTATTTATTTGATAAAAATTAAATACAAGGTAGTATAAATTTGTACAAATTTCAAATTCAAATAACTTTCACTTAAAAAATATATTTAAAATAATATAAATTATATTTAAAATTTCACCTAATAATTTAAAATTTTAAATTAAATTAGACATTTAACAAATTCTTTTGCTTTTAAGAAGTTTTACTGATGATGGCTTTGGACACCTTATTTTCTTCAAACTCTTGGACGATAGTTTCTGTAAAAGCTGCAAAATCCCACTTCATGTCAAGTGAGCATTTGTTGAAAAGGGCACTTCCCACGTAGCAATCCAATCATGTATATTCACATAATAACATTATTTTAAAAAAAAGATTAGGAATATAGCATGTTTTTACATTTTGATAGAATAATATTATTTAAAAAATGATAAAATAACATGTTTTTACATTGTTGTGCTTTAGAATATTAGTCAGGCTAATTAATTCAATTATATAAATAGATTAACCATTTCATACGAAAACTATAATTTTTTGAATTTGTTTTAAAATATATTATATGAGTGTCAATAATATAATCAGATTTCTGATAATAAATAATTATAAATAGTTAAACAACTAGATAAAAATTTATCATAAATAAATTATATAAATAGCTTAAGAAATATATTTACTAACCAACAAAACAAAACATTACTGTTGAATTAGAAATGCAGGCCATGGAAGTGCAAAATATTTTATATGCGTGTCTCAACAAAATGATGCTTTCTGCTCTTTTGATGTATTTTGTTTTATTGCTTTTCCATAGATTACAGGATATGATGGTTTTGCTGCCACTCGTTGCTGTTAAATTAAACACCCTTACAATAAAGGTAAGATTGGAGCCTCGATTGGAGGAGCAAACGAAAAGAAGCAGTGCCTAGGGCAGAGGTAGCTAAGCGTGGAAGGGTATGGATGGGCTGCATGTGCATGTATGATAATACTAAACAGACATCTTTTGATAATGGAGATACTGTGGTAAGGCAATTCACAAGTACAGCAAGAAAAGAAGAAGTGGGATTTTCAAGCTGTCACTTCCATGGCCAAGAGGCTTAGATATTCCATCCTTGGACAAGAAACAGGATTGTGAAGGACCCCATGCGCTGCTGCTTGAAGATAAAAAAGTGTTCCTATGAGCATGAGGTGGTTCTCTTGGGCCCAGCATCATTTATAGAACCTTAAGGCTGACTCCACTAGCAGAGTAGGGACAGCACACTGGTTCCTATGCTCTGCACATGGCTGTCCAAATTTGTACGAGAAAAGGTTGTTCTTCCCAGAGGGTGAAAGATGGGTGTGTTTAAAGGTGCATCGCGGTTATTGAGAAGGGGTAAAGGAATGGAAGAAAAGGTTAAGCCCCATGTGAGATTAGCTGTGTTGAAATGAAGACAAGTCCAAGAGGAAAGGAACAAATAACCCATTTAAACAAAGTTGATTATGAACAACTGAAGGCATTGGTTGTCAAAATCCAACATTTTAAAAAGAATGCTTCTATTCCGACAGCATCATCTTGTGCTGCAATATTCTATTCCCATACCTTGACACTCTTTTTTTCTAGGGCCTTGCTTCTTTCTAGCTGTTGCCCTACCTTTCCCTTTTGTCTTTTTTTTTAGGTTTTCCTGTGCCTCTTCCTGTTATTCAATTGAGCACTAAGATTACTTGCTTCAAAGTGGGTGCTAAGAATCTTTTCGAGTCCTTGGGGTCTCTAGGACACTTTTGACTTGTAAAGAAAGCATTTTAATGCCTCCACCCTTGCTATCATTGGTAACACATGATATTGATACTAAGCGAAACAAGCATTCTTTATTCGGGATGTTGAGAGTCATATTTGCCCTTTGCCAAGTACAAGAAAATAAGAAAAACTTGTGAATTTATTCAATCAACCTGCTGACCTCTCCTGCACTGTAAGAATCGGGATTAGCCTTAATGGATTTTACTATCTTCGGGTCAGGTGGGATTGGGATTAAGAACAGTGCAAAACTATAACCACAAAGAGCAGGCACAAGCAGAGATGGGGAGCTACTTCTTTGTTAGCACAGTCACAGCTTTGTCCGCACCAACAGGGGTTCCTTACATATGCAAGGGATCTGCATTCTGCTATTTATATCTCTTGAAGATGCTACCTACTACTGTGCTGGGACCGATGCTTGAACTAGAAGAGCAACTTTTTTGCCCACTTCTCTTACTGATGTGGCATTTTTTCTTCAGGGAGATGATTCAATAGCTGGTCACTAAGGCTTGAAAGCACAACACCAAACCACAAGACCGAAAAAAGGCATTGGTCTGCTATCGATATCAAAGCAAGACTTGTAGCTAGGAAAAACAACTATACGAGTTCAACCAAAGAGTTCAAAAACACCTCGAATGCACTTAAGTGTCATGAGCTAAAGATGTGAAATTAGTTAGGAACCAATTCTACTATCAGCTCACAACTAGAAACAAAATCACGATACAAAATGCAGTACAGAAGAATTAGTAACAACCGAGCAACACGATATCCAAAGGGGTCCTATATTAGAGCCCGGTGAAAAGGAATCCGGTAATCTAACAGTAACATCGAGAAGAAACCACAAACATAAACTAAAAACAATTCAGGAGAAGAACCAATACAAAACAAAAGGAAAAAAGAACTCCCAACAACTGAATTTCTCCTCGTTGATTAATTGAATAAACCGGATTCCTTTTCCCCGGATAACCCCGTTATAAATCCCATCTCTTAATTTCTTAATATGATTCATGTTCACCCTGAATCCTCTTGTCCCTCTGAAGGACATCTGATCAGGTCTAATATATTAATTACTTCTCCCATGTCTGGCCGGTTTGATGGAACTTGCAATGTGCAAATCAAACCCAACTTCATAACTGGAACCACCTCATCTGCTGGGAAATTCCCCATGAGCCTCCCATCAACACATTCTTCCACCCTGCCTTCCTCCAATGCTCCTCTAACCATGTCACAAAGCACAACCACATCATCTTCCATGTATTCGACAGGTCTCTTGCCAGTAACAATCTCCAGAACCAAAACCCCAAAACCATACACGTCGCATTTCTCAGTTATCTTTACTGTTCTACAGGCAAATTCTGGTGCCATGTAGCCAAGCGCACTCTGAATTTTGCTGCTTAAAACATAACGGTCTAGCATTGGCAACAGCCTTGCTAGGCCAAAATCACCTACTTTCGGTTCACCTGAACTGTCGAGAAGGACATTGCTTGATTTTATGTTGTAGTGAATAATGTTAGACTGATGCAAATGAGCCAAGCTTTTTGCAGTCCCTAGAATTATGTTGAACCTCTCATTCCATGACAGAAAATGACCGCCTGATCCTTCGTGCAGATGCTTATACAAACTACCACCAGAGACAAACTCATATATGAGAAGCTGCAAGGATTGAGTCCAGTAATAACCTTCAAGTGCCACAAGGTTTTGGTGCCTGATTTTCCCCAATTTCTTAACTTCTCTTTCAAAATCTTCTTGAGACTTGACAAGACTCGAGACAGTGAGCTTTTTGATTGCAACAGGATGACCATCTCTGAGGACAGTCTGGTAGACTGCTCCAAACCCACCTCTCCCAAGTTCACAATCCTTGTTGAGCAGAGCATGTGCTCCTGTGCTAAAGTCAGGCTTTCCAGTAAACATGACAAGTTTTCCAGAGTTGGCATCTGTAGTAGGAGAATCACTAAAGCCATCACCCGCGGATAACGTGAGAGCAGCTGCAGATCGAGATGTTGATGACCGAACACGGAGATTAAGCACGGTGATGGCAATCACACCAACAACAATGACAGCAGCAGCACCAATGGCAATGAGAGCAGATATGCTTAGAATGATTCTTTTGTGACCAGGATTTTGAGGAAGTGAGCCCGGAGTAGAATCAGAAGAAGAGTTTGGATTGAGAACAATGGGTTTGGGAAGGACTGCAGGGCAAGACTTATTGACTGCAGCCCCACAAAGGGATGGATTTCCAGAGACAGATGAAGGTGATATGGTGTTAAAGAAAACTCCTGCAGGTAGTTCACCTTGCAAATTGTTGTGGGAAATGTTAAAGGAGATGAGATTGGGAAGATTTGCCAACTGCTTGGGTAGGCTGCCAGTGAGGCTGTTTAAAGACAGGTCCACATCTTTTAGGTTTCCAAGTTTTGCTATTGCTGCAGGTATTGTTCCAGCCAAGTTGTTTTGGGATAGGATTCTACATCATTGAAAGAAACAGAAAAACAAGAATGAGAAAGCTTGTTAAACTAATGAAAACATTATGCCAGCTTCAACCAATATTAAATTTTCAGGAAAAGAGAAGCAAAGGTCAAAGGACAAGGATCTTTTCGTGTTTTAGAATGTAGACATCATATAACAATGAAACACAACGAAAGTATCACATCCTTTTAAGCAATAAGCAACTACAAATTCAAATTCTAACAAATAATTGGTAGAGTCCAAAATCATAATCTAGAGACTGTATAATCTTCAAACTTAAACACCACCAACCCTAACAATAAAGGTATCTACAGCAGCAACTGTCGTGTTTTATGAAGAATTTGAGATCTTACCAGCGCAGAAAAATATGTTTCTAACAGTTTGATAAAGAGAAATTGAAACAAGATTTATGAACTTATCTAACTCTAGGCTACCAAATTGAACAAGGATAAGAAAACAAAAAACAAAACAGATAGATCAAAGAGAGCTTACAAAGCCATTAATGAAGAACAGTTCCCTATTGCATCTGGGATTTGCCCCGACAGTGAGTTCCTCTCCAGTCTCAGTTCCTTCAAAGCAAAAGCTCCTCCAATTTCCGTAGGAATGCTACCATTTAGCTTGTTATCACTCAAATCAAGAATATCCAATTCCTTCAAATCTCCAAAAGTTCCCGGAACAGGACCAAAGAGAGAGTTTTTTGACAGATTCAAGAACTGCAAGCTGCTTAAAACCCCGATGGAAGATGCAATCTTGCCAGAAAAATCATTGTGTGATAAATCCAGGAATTGAAGCTTTGGAGCAGAGCTAAATTTTCCACTGAGCTTATTCTCCAAATGCAAAACTTTCTCCAACCTTGAACCAAAAATCCACGTAGGAAGGTCACCACTCAGCAAATTCTGGCTAAAATCCAAAGCCAAAAGGTTTCCACAATTGGCCATAGATTCTGGCAAATTCCCACTTAAACCATTTGCAGAAAAATTCAACACCTTCAATAATTGAAGTTTCCCAATTGAAATTGGAACCTGACCCGAAAATCTATTCCCAGAAAGATCCAAAGTCTCCAGGCGATTCAGTTCACCAATCCAGTTTGGAACCTCGCCAGTAAACATGTTGCTACTCAAACTCAAATAATCACACAAGCCAAGCTTCTGCATTGTGTCTGGAATGTGCCCAGAAAGCATATTCTCACTGAAATCAACAGACCTCAACAACAAACAGCTTCCAATCCCATTTGGAACCTCCCCATTAAACCGATTCTTGCTTAAGTTAATCCTCCTCAAATTGTTCAAATCTTCAATCCCTTTGGGAATCTCACCATCCAGCAAATTACCAGACAAATCAAGTGACCTCAATCCATTCAAACCCCAAATCCCAGCAGGCAAAGACCCAGTAAACTGATTCGAACTCAAGTTTATAGATGCGAGACTAGCACATGAGCTCAAAGAACCTGGAATCTTCCCTGAAAACTTATTATTAGCCAAAGAAAGATCTCTCAAAGCCGCACATTCCTTGAAAAAGTCCTCCGATATTGTCCCGGAGAGGCTGTTCTCACTCAAATCAATGATTCTAAGGTTTTCAAGGCGAGTAAGGTTAGGATCGATGCTACCAGTAAGGTTGTTCCTTGATAGAGAGAGCTTGTGGAGGAACTGGAGCTGTAAGAGGCCACGGCCGATCCGACCTGATAGAGAGAGCCCATCAAGAGTGAGCTCAGCAACCCGGTTGGATCTCGGGTTGCATTTGACACCGAACCAGTTGCAGGGAGTGTCATCATCTTGGTTCCAAGATGAGAGCTTTCTCATTGGATCTTGAAGGTCTGCTTTAAACACAATCAGACCCAAAACATCATCATTTAATGATGGATTAAGGGATCTCACACATTGAAAAGCTAAAACCAAGAACACTAATAAGCTTAGCAACTCTTTTGCCCTTAACATTGCTAATTCTGATCAAGAAACTCAAAAGGCACTACAACCCATTGAAACTTAGATGGGGATAGAAAACAAAGGGAAAGCTAAGAAAAACCAGTGATATATTCTTGGCTTAAAGTGGAAAAAATGGGCTCTTTTCTTTTCTTTCCAACGGCTAGATTCCAAGAGGAGAGACAACTAGAATAGACAAAGAAGGATTAAATTCAGCAAAATGAGACACCCCTTTATCACAAAAACTCCTTACGTTGTATTTCTCCCTAGTGACCAAAACCCAGAAGTGTTCCTACACAAGGCAACAACTTTTAGGGTTCAAGTCTCACAAAGAAGAAAAGGATAAAAACTTGAAGCAAGCAAACAGTTGATCTGAGAACAAAATAAGTTGCAAAAAGCTAGCACATTTGAAGCTGAGTGAACGCTGAAGATGGTTCACCAGATTCCGGTGAAAAAGTTAGGGTTCCGGTGAGAGTTGCCGTCAAGACGGACAGGGAAGAGAGAGAGAGAGAGAGAGAGAGAGAGAGAGAGAGAGAGTTTGGTTAAGGGGTGTGTTGGTGTTTGAGCTGTGGATACTGAGAGAGAGAGAGAGAGAGAGAGAGAGAGAGACTCGTAATGAAGTTGGCGTTTTTATTAACGGGAAAGAGAAGAGAGAGAGTGGACCAAGTTAGCAGGTGGGGGCTATTTAATGAGGTTTATGGACACGTGTCTCTTTACATTAGGTGGATGGGCTGTCCTACGTGGCTTTTACACGTAGTCCTTTTCACTGTTAGAAAACAAAAAAGCTTTAGAAAAATTCTGAATGGATGATTATGACTAGCTAGCCCATTTTTGTTTAAAGGGTATATTTGTTTTTGCATTTTAATAATATTTTTTAAAAAAATTAATTTTTTTTATTTTTTAAATAGTTTTAATATATTAAAATTAAAATTAATTCTTTAAAAATAAAAAAATATTATTTTAATATATTTTCAAACTAAAAAAATACTTTAAAAAATAACATTTCCTAGACTCTTAAACACTTCCTCAATTTATCCCTATTTTAAAAAAAAAATTAATTTATCCCTTTTCTTTTTTATTTTAATGTAATGTAATGTAATGTATACTATAGATGCTGTAATAATTCTGGCAGATTGAGAGAGAATCTAGGACAGCAATTTCCTCCTGCGTCCCTTGGTCGAAACGGAGCAAAATGCAGACGCAGTCTTCTTCGGCGAAAGAAGCAAAACAAAAAATGGCTTCCATGTAAACAGAACGAAAACATGCATCCAAATCTCGAGGACATAAAAGAGGCAATGGGACTTCCCTTTCAGCTAATAAAAGACCGAAGAGATGGTTGAGGCAAATAGGCAGCCATGGGAAAAGCAAAGAAAGAGAAAAAAGCAATAAAGGAGAGTAGGTGGAATGGTGGGTTGTGTAATAAAGGAGGTTGTGAGGTGCTGCTGCTACTGCACACTGCAGAAGGGCTGAGAGCGACATAACTTCTGCTTTACAAGCTTTTCTTAAATCCCACTGCCCACGATCCACAGGAGGGTCCCCTCCCCTCCTGGCTCCTGTCATCCTCCATTTTCCTTGCTGAGTTAATGTGTCTTCACTCTTGCATGCAGTCACTCATGGAACTTCTCTTCTTGAGATTGATTTTGCTCTTGGAAACCAGCTTCTTCCCTGTTGTTATGTGGAGTGGTCTGGGCTGGCAACCCATTTTTCAAGACCCGAAAGGCATGAACCCTAGAACCATTGAAGAAAAAACTGTGACTGAAATGCATGTGGATTAAAGAATGCTTGATGGTTTTCTGGCGAATCTCACATCATTTTGCCTGGGGAAAAAAAAAGGCGAATGTTCACCTAACACCATTGGACAGGCTAGAGATCTTGGTCAAGAGTAAAATTATGAGGGATGCCGTTTCCTTGAAAGCAACTAAACCAGATTTCTCAAGAACTTAATGATCATTCTTATGAAAAACGAAAAACCAGTGCTGAATGTGGTGTCAATTTGCAATGCAAGCAAGTATGTACAAGTAGGAGGAGGTCGATTGGTTAGCATCATTCGTTCTTGGTAACTTCAATTACGTCCCCAACTACCTATTTAAGCAATATTACCCTCAAAGCATCATACATTTTTCGATGATTTGTTGATTGAGATTTGAGGTTGATGATTTGTTTTTCTATGTAATTATTACGGTCTCAAAAAATATCCTATTGATGATTTGTTTTTTTATGTGATTATTATGATCTCAAAAAATACCCTGACATTGGATTTTTGTTTGAATTTCATAAAAAACAATTCGATTTCAATTATTGACAAGAGATTAAAAATGAGAGGACCAAAATTGAGACAAAAACAAATGGTCGCCCTTTTTGTTTTTTAAAAAATATTGTGTCAACTCTAGTTCTTTTTCTTTTTTATTCCTTCAATCATTAATTTTTTTCTTTTCAATTTCATTATTTAATGTTGTGTCGATTAAGACTTGAAGTTGATAATTTTTCTTTATCTAACTTTTATATTGTTATCTCAATCTCAAAAAAATTCTTAAAATTAGGTCGGTGTTTGATTTCATAAAAAAAAAATTGATTTCGTTGTTTAAAAAAGATTGAAAATGAGGAACCAAAATTAAAACAAAGAAATAATAGGAGTCCTTTCTTGAAAGAAAATGGTGTTACTGCCTTTTTGCTTAATTTTTCCTTGGGGTGTTAAAAAAAATAGTCCCTATAGTTTTGCAATTAAATGATTTTATCCAAAACTTGTTTACATTTCAATCTTTGAGTTTGATAGAAAAGAAAAAAAGAATCATCAGAAATAATGAATAAAAGAGAAGGGTTAGTTAGTTGGATTTCGATGATAAAAATTGTTAAATTTTAGTGTTAAAGTGTTCCTCTTTACGGGAGGAGTTTTATAGAAGTTTTTTTAGGTTTCTAGTTGTTGGGTTGATCGGGTTCAAGAGAAAGATTTTTTTTCCTGTTTGATTTGATATTTTTTAACCAATATTTAGAGTTTTTGAAGTTAGAAATTAGTTTCATCTTTAATGAGTAAAAACTAAGTTTACATATAATGTATTGTGTATTTTTTTAAAAAAAAAAAAAATTAGCGGACACATGTCATCCACCCAATTTAGAGAAAAAAAAATAATCATTCTAACCCAAAATTAACTAATTTAGTTGGATTCTAAGTTAATAATTATTATTTTTTTCATGCTATAGGAATACACGTTGATAGCATATGAACATTTTTTTTTCACATTTAAAAAAACAAATTGTTTAACCTGTGAGGCAGCGCGGACAATTATATAGTTAAAACTATTAGTTGAGGCAGCGTTGATGAATTTAGGAAAATTTTAGGGTAACACTGCTAAAATAAATAGTTGGGGGACCTATTTGAAGCTTCCCTCTTTTTTTCTTTTGTTGGGCCAGATATTCAATCCAGATAAGTGTCTCCATTCCGTCTGATCTGACAGTCAAAGGGCAGGTGGTGGGTCTGGAGTATGTGCCTGCCTTGCTTCTTGAGCAAGTACATTTCACTGTGACCTGCACATACATTTTAAGTCCACGTAACCACAAATTCTGGTTGGTCAACGTGTCTCACTTCACTTCAGGTTTAATCACTTACACCGTATCACTAACCAAAAAAAAAAACTAAGGAGGCTGTACAAGTCTAAGAAATTACTGTTTTGATTTTCTAAGAAATTTTATTTGACCGGTTATTGGAGGTAGAACAATTTTTTCACTTGATTGAGGACATACATGTCTTTTCAACTTTTTTTTTTTTAGCATAGCAGAAAGGTTAAATTATTTTTAAAACCAAGATTTAATTAATGAGAATACAATAAATTTTTGGACATTCATGGTGGATTTTTTTAGTTATATTTAAATTGATTAAGGAATAATTTAATATTTTAATAAATTTAAATATTATTAAAAAAATAATTATGCATGCATTGCACACTTCAACATATAGATTGTGTTATCAAGCTCTTTGAGGGACGCCCGACAACCAAACTCTGACTCTGACTTCTAGAATGTCTTCGAATTATCTCGACTGTCCCTTTATTATTGGGCAACCCTTGTGATCAATAGACCTCATGTTTGGTAGTAATAATTTTTTTTTTCTCTCTTCATTGATCTTCATGCCTCACCCTTCAAGTTTTTAAAGCAGTCATTCAATTTATTTTTCTTTTAAATATAGTTATGGTCTCTATTCTTTTTATTATTATTATTTTTATTTGAAATAATTTATAAAATTGATTTTTTTTTAATTTCATCATCTTTCAATTGTTTCATATGTAAATTTGATATTTATTTTTTTATTAATTATTTTATTTGACATAATTTTAAATTTTGAATTTGTTTTACGATTTTATCCTCCTTCAAGATTTTTTTTATCAAACTTGATCCTCACTATTTTGATTGTTATTTTATTTTACTTTAGAAAATTTTTCCAATTCAATTTTTTTTCTAATTTTATCATTCAACATTAAATTAGTTGGAATTGAGCTTTTTGATTGAGATTGAGTTTAGGACTTCACGCGTTGCAAATTTGAGAGATTAATCCATGTTTAGGATATTCGTTCAAGTTTGCTTCTTCTTTTTTTTTAAAAAAAACTCATGTTTTTTTAATTTTATCATTTATAATTCATTCAGTTGGAGATTGAGCTACGTTATTTGTTTTAATTTGTTTTTTTATAGGATTTTTTACTAATTTTAAAAATGACTCGGGTTATCACGAGTTTTTTTATTTGTCATTCTTTGTTAAGTTTAGCTTCTTTCAAAGAAATTTTGTTTTTGAATTAAATTAAATTAATTGGTTAAATATAAGCATGATATACTTACTTCATGATATATTTTTTTGTTTGCTCTACAAGTTGTTGCTCTAACGGTGCATAAGGCCTTTTTCAGTATCGTCGTGCAACCTTTCATAGTACCATTATAATTCTCTTGGTGAACTCTTTTTTATAATGGGACAGTGTCCATAACAGAGTGATATTAAGCCTTCAACAACTTTTTATTTTGGTTGATTGAAAATTATGCTTCATTATTTTTTTTTTAATTTGCTTTCTACATGGTTATCTCATCTCTATGACTATGATCACATGTTTGGTGGGTTGACTCATGTTATTTTTTTTGTTTGCTTTCTATCAAGTTATCTTAGTCTCATGAATTGGGTTATATGTTTAATGGGTTAAATTAGGTTGACTTGAGTCCTTTTTTTGTTAATTGAATTTTATTTTCAATTTCATCATTTTAATATTGGGTTGATTAAGAGTTGAGTTTCATAATGTATTTTAATTTTCTTTATATAGAGTTATTATATTCTTATTATCTGAGTCACAATGTTTTTCAAGTTAACTTGGATTGAATCGAGTTAAATTTTTTTAAAAAAATTATTTTTTTTAATTTAATCTTTTAATACTGAGTTGATTGAGAATTAAATATTATAATTTATTTTGATTTGTTTTTTTTTTAGTTATCATAATCTCATGATTAGAGATGTGAATTTATTAGATTGATCTAGATAAATTCAATATGTTATTATCTCAATATTTTTTTAAAAAAAATCTTGAAAGTTTTACGAGTCAAACTAAGTTTACACCAATTGTCTTTAAACTCGTCAAGTTTATTGGATTATATCAAGTCAACCTTCACTCAATTTGTTTTACTATAAAAATATTTGTAATGTTTAGATTTTTTTCATGCTAATTATTTTTTAATCCACCTCGCAGCATATCACATAACAATTATTCAATTCTCTAGTTACTAAAAGAAAAATGTAGTTCTATACTCTACAGCTTGTCCATCGGACCTTTTCGAGACTATGCATGTGGAACATTGTCTTATCACATAAACTGCCATGGTTTGACTTATTGGCAAGCTTGGAACTTACTATATGGCTGGTGGTATCTTCAGTTTTTTTTTTTTTTCAATATTATTTCAAATGAACGGCCTGTAATCGTATGCGTTGTTCCTACCTCCAGCAGAAGACAAGAACATGGACCTAATCGTCTTCCCACAATAGCTACAACTCATGTAAAAAAATGTGTTTTTTAAGACACAAAGCTTGACTTCCCGAGGGAGACCTTGTTTTGACCTTTGAAAAATGCCGTGTAGATCAGATTGCGACCACTGATGCCGCAGAAAATGACATAAAATGTATGTTGCAAGCTTTGCAATGACACTACTCCTATAAAGTACTAGCCTTGGTACCCGTGTTCATATGCTAAAATGGAGTAAAAAAATACTAAAACTTCACGACAAATCTATAATTAATATATAAGTAATATTGAACTAACCTAAAATATAATGTTAATTTTATCGGGTAAATTATAAGATTTGAATAACCCGATAAAAAAATAAAAAGAATTATAAAAGCTTTTTTAAAAAAACTCGTTTCAAACTCATGGCTTTAGTTATTAGATCTGAAAAACTCAATCTAGAAAAACCATTAAGTTGAATTCTCAATCTGTTAAATATTGGAAGATGAAATTTGAAAAAAAATTCAATTGTCAAAAAAAATTTAAAAAATAATGATCAAAATTAAAATAAAAAAAATAAATCTTATATTTAATTGAATGTTGGAATTGAAAAAAAAATCAATTTAGTAAAATATTCAGAAAAAAATTAAAAGAATAGGGGTTATCATCGACATAAAAAAATAAATATTTTGAGGTGAAATTGAAAAGAATAATATTTTTTTCCAAAAAGACCAAGAAAAAAAATTAAAAATCAAAATAATAAAGATCAAATTAAAAAATATATACCATTAATTTGAATTGAAGAATGGAATTGAGTCACAGTAAAATCTCCTCTGTTTATAAAATCTGGTGTTCCAGCATCTCCTTTGTAATTAAAAAAATTACAATAATACAATTATGAGAGGTAACTTAACTGATTAGATTTTGAGTTTGATTTCTAATAGTCATAAGTTCGAGTCTTTTTAGGACCACCGGAGACTTACATGGCCATTAATTTCAGGACTCGTAAGATTAATTAAGATGGACGCAACCTAATTTAAATATCTATATTAATAATTAAAAAAAAATGATGCAAAAGAAAGAAGAACGTTGGAGGGGTGCTAGGAATGGGAATTGTCTATATCGACTTGCCCATACTGTGAATTTTCTTGTAGCAGTTGCCCATGCTGTTAAAGCTGCTGTGGTTTGCACGAATGATAAAAATATTCAAAAGGGCAAAAAGAAAGGGATACGTGTCCTCCCTCCGAATTGAAATTGGCTTCGCTATTCTCTAGGTGAAATAAAGCCAGACAATAAAACGACACTGTTTTCTTTCTTTTTTTGTTTTTACCTGCTGTCTTTTTTACCCTAGAGGGTCTGAGCTAGTGTATTTGTCAAAATGCACAGTCTGTCTGCTATGGTGCTATTAGCAGGAATTTCTTTTTCTTCGAGAAACATTGGTAAATTGGATCGGGGAATATATGGTTTTTAATGCTTTGTGGTGGGGTCCAATGATTGTCATTCTTTAATCATACACTCTTCAATATTTTCAATTTTACCTCAAGAAAAAATTATTGTTACCTTGATAATATTAATTTGTTAATGAAACTGCTCATATTAACTAAATATCATACAGTACATTAAAAAACTTTTTAATGAATGTTTATGTGCTCGGTATCACAGTTCATTATATGTAATATTTTTTTTCATTAAACTTTTTTCATTTTTAATTTCATTGTTTCATTTAATGTTCGAGAATTCAACCTTTTTTATAGAATTTCATCATTAAAATAGAAACCAATTTAATGAAATAGAGTTGAAATATATTGGATGAAAAATAAATTAAAGTACGAGAACTAAAATAAAAACAAAAAAATAACTTGCTTTTCTCATTTGCGCATGAAAAACTTCATTTTCATCCAAAAAATTGGAATCTATTAAAAAAATTTGGAAGAATAGGAGCATTATTAAAATTTTCCAATCCCAGATAAAAAACCCTAAACGACGCGCCGTTTAAACCTAAAGAAGAAAAGGTGAGTTAATTTGTGAATTGAATTTGACACAATGATATCCTATACCGAGTCACCAAGACTATAATAATAGACCCCACCTAGATTAGTTAATTTTTTTATAAGTTAAGAGAAGTTCTTTGAAGAATCAAAGCAAAAGAAATTTCTCACAGCACAATAATAATTACTGAAAGCAAAGTTTGTAAGAAAAAAAATCAAATACAAGCTAAATATCTTATTTATACTTGGTAAGAATATCATAAAAAAATACTGGAAAAATAGCAAAAAAGTTTCATATAAAATAGAAAAGGGAATCCTAAATTAACTAAGAAACTGCTACAATCTTGCATAATAGCTTTTGAACCTTATCACAAGACATTTTCGATGTCCGATTGATATGAAATTTAACCTAACAGAAACAAGGCCTTTAGAATCTTTCGGTAAAATCTCATCATGATCCAAAGGTCAAATTTAATTTTATGCTTGTTAAAGTAATATTGTGCATTTAAAAAAATAAAATCTCAAACTGCTGAAATTAATTAGCCTATGAAGTAGATGGACTAGACCTTTTTGTACATAGATTAAATTGACCAGGATCTGATTATCACTTGTTGAAAATGTAGCCTTCTTAAGATTCACATTGGCTTACTCTAAACAAGCCCATTAAATATATATTTAAGCTTATTTACCCTTGATCTTGTAATTGGCCTAATTGGATCTTGTAATGGACTTTTGATGTGGTCTTGATTATATTTTTAATTCTCAATCAATTCAATATTGAGAGATGTAATTGAAAAAATAAATCAATTAGAAAAAAAAGGAAAAAACTTGAGTCACTCGAGTTGACTCGCCAAACTTCAGGTTTGAATTATGATACTAAGATAACCTTATAAAAAAAATAAAAATATTATGAAGCCCAATCCCTAGTAAATTTAATGTTGAATGATGAAATTAAAATTAAAAAATCAATTAAAAATAGGATATAAAAAATAACTTGAGTCAACTTGGGTTAACTAGCAAAACCTATGACTTGAATCATAAGACAAAAATAATCTCACATAAAGCAAATAAAGACAAATCATAAAGCTTGATTTCCAATCAACTTAATGTTAAAGGTTGGAATTGAAAAACAAAGTCAATTAACAAAAGGAAAAAAAATTCGAGTTAACCCATCAAACCCACCGTCCATATCATGAGATTGAGATAATCTCATAAAAATTAAATTGAAAAATATCATGAAGTCCAATCTTAATAAACATAATATTGAAAGAAGGAGTTAAAATTGAAAAATTGATTAAAAAAATGACACAAAACAATGACTCGATTTAACTCGTTAAAGTCATGACCTGAATCATAAGACTGTGATAACCTCATAGAAAACAAATCAAAATAAATCATAAAACTTAATTTTCAATCAGTTCAGTATTAAAAGATAAAATTAAAAAAAAATAATTAATAAAAAAATAAAATTCAAATCAATCAAGTTAATTCATTAAGATATCTAACACCATTCTCGTATATATGGATATAGAATATAAGCTACCTAAGACCATTTATTCTGATGTGTTCATATAACCACTTGATTTCTCACTTTTTTTGGAAGGACACGCGCCAACCTTTTATCTTATAATTCAAACTTCTATACTAACTAACTAACACGAAAAGAAGACAGGTGGTTGAGAACAAAAGGCTAAAATATGCAAATGTTGACAAGCGCAAGCATGCGAGTAGTAGCAGCTCATGGACGAGATTTCTGACTGTGTTGGGTGCGTGACTCGTGATAAATTGTGAGTCCTGAAATTACCAATAATAGTAAAACTTGTCTCTATTTAATTTCACAAGTCAATTCTAAACTTGCTTGATTTAGAATTTAGATCAAACTTAAAACAAAATTAATTAACTTAATTCACAATTTTATGTCGACTTGTGACGTGAGGTGAGGTAAGGTAAGGTAAAACCCAATCAACACCTAAATAAAAAACTTATTTAAAAAAAAAAAGTTCAAATGATGCCGTTTTGATCTTTATAGAAAAAAATATTTGGATAAACATGGGTTGATTTTTTTACACATAAATCAGATTTTAAAATTATAATAATAATCACTTGTATTTTTATGTTTTAGTTAAATAATTTTAGAATTAATAATTTTTTATAAGGATAATTTAGGAATAAAGAATCATAAATATTGTTTTTAAAGATATATATTCCTATTTTTTGTTTTAAAAAAATATATAAATTTCAAAAATAAATTAATTTTTTTAATCAAACATATTTGAATTTTAGGGTACATGTGCCCGTATTGCTTCGTTTTAAAAAAAATACAAAGTTTTTTTTTGCTTTAATATTTAAAAAAAGTACTTGAAATCCAAAAAATTAAAAACATTAAAAAAAAATTAATTTATAAAAGCATATAATTGGCAGTAACATTGTTTCCGATGATACTCTCGGAGAGGTTTTTTTTTAAATGTTTAGAAGTATGATAATAGTTGTTTTTTAAAATATTTTTTACTTGAAAATATTGCAAGATAATATTTTTTTATTTTTTAAAATTATTTTGAAATCAGTATACTAAAATGATATAATAACATCTAAAAAATTAATTTAAAATAAATAAAAATTTAAAAATAATTTATTTTTTAAAATAGGTAGAATTAGAAATACAATGCTAACGAGTCCTGAGAGCAATACTAATGGACCAGATTTATTGTAAGCCCACGAAACCCCTCCCAAAACCCTATTGAAACCCGACCTCACTCTTGCCCCCGAAAACACAAAGCAAAATTACACAGGAAAAGAGAGAAGAAGCAAGAAGAAGCATGGGTTTGCAAAGAAAGCAAATAATATCATCAGCTCTTAGCAAGCACCTCTCTTTATCTCCTGTAAGCTCTTAAACAACAATCCCTTTTCAATTACTTGACAGAATCTATGATCTCTGTTTTTAATTTTTCTTTAAATTTTAATTACTGCATGGATAATTGGTGATCAATAAATAATGCACTTTACGATTCTTTAGATAACTGCATGCTAATCTTTTCTTCTGGGTATTTAGAAAGGAAGGTTCCTGGCTTGGAATGGTAATTTTTGCTCCTTTTGATGCCCATTTCTTTTGTCTTGATTTTTTTTTGGCTGACACTTTTTTTTGTTGCCCTTTTACTTCAAATAAACTCGTCAAGTTTTCTATATGATGTTTTGACTATGCATCCTATTATTTGTTTCAATTCTTATAGATTTGGTCAATTTTACATCATATTTTTAGCATTGTTGAATTTGGGAGTTATTCTATTTGATAGTTACTTAACAGCTTAAAATACTTGATTAATGTAGGAAGCTCCTTTAGGTGACCTTGGAGAGTATGATATTAAGAGTTTGTACTTGAACATTTTGATGTCATCTGGAAAAAGGTCCCCATCAAAAGAGAGTGAGGAGGTAAGGTTTCTTTGGTTTGTTATGAGCATCACAGCTGATCTTGCTCTTTGCCATGCTTGACTCTTAGGGGTCCCCGTTTGGTTTCTTGATCTAAAAAAGTAATTGTATGTTATAGGTGATGAAATGGATAAGCTTTGCAGAGATTTTTCCAATAGATTCTTCGACATGCTTTGATGCTCTCAGTGGGTTGAACAAAGACTTGGCTCTGAATTCTGTGCTTTTGGGCAATGGATTGACACCCTCTGAAGCTGATATTATAGTTTTTTCAGCAATACATTCATCTGTGGTATGCATTCTATTCCTTTCATGATAAATTATCCTTTCACATTGGTTGTCCCAGTCACTAATCATAAAGTTACTATATATAAATTTTATTTGCAGCATGGATTTTCATTTTTTCCTTCTCTGTTGTTGAAAACAATTTAAAACAACTTGGCATGGCGAACTTGAATACTTTCATGAATCAGTTGCATCCTTTGTGCTTTGCTCAAAATTGCTTTGGTTGCCCTTTTTTTTGAATTTATTGCTTCTCAAATCTGAAGGGTGGAGGCTTCAAAATTCAGAGCGGCAGAGTCAAGAAATACATATATACACATATATTTTTTTCCCTGTACAAAAGTTTTATCATATGATAAACACTTCTCCCACATGTTTGAAATTCTTCTGACTTTTGATTGGTTATTTATTGCTAGATTGGCCTTTCACATTTAGAGAGGGGAAAGTTGGTGCATGTAATGAGATGGATGGATTACATCCAGGTAAGACCATATTCATATTTTTAAACGTCATGGGAGTTGGGTGATGACGTGTATTAAAAGAAAATTTCTTAATTGCTATCTGTTGACATGAGACAAACTATTGCATAGGCACCAGTTATGTGATGTAACTATTGAGAGCTGCTTTGTTTCTGGCTAGGTTACTATGTTGTGTGTGATGGACTTCTGTCTGATTTGGTTGTCCCTGTCATGTTTGGCAGCTTATTGATTCAAGTAACAGATATCTTGTGGCATGTAATTGACTTGGAGTGTCAAAGCCTCAAACGCTTGCAGTTTGACTTTGACTACTCTTATCACTATACATATATGTTTACCATTAAATAACTTTATGCTGAGGGGTCAAGTGGTTGGCTTTTGGTATGCGATTGAGAAACTAGATCCAGCTGATAGAAAGAACAGTGAATAGTT
This sequence comes from Populus nigra, assembly GCF_951802175.1. Taxonomy (NCBI): domain Eukaryota; kingdom Viridiplantae; phylum Streptophyta; class Magnoliopsida; order Malpighiales; family Salicaceae; genus Populus; species Populus nigra. Next base: position 6,036,662 of record NC_084862.1, on the reverse strand, counting down.
TTTGGGAAAATTGTTATTTCTTCTCAATTCTGTCAGAACTTGAATCTACATGCCTGCACCTGGTAGCCATAGTTGTACAATCAAAGAAGAATAAACGGCTCTCAAATTTGTGTTTGTAAAATAAATTAGGTACTTGATTTCATGTTAAAAAAATGTTTAGTTAACCTATTTTATTTTTTTGCAGAACAAGGTAGACTTTGGGAAACTATTTGAAAAGGTTTTGCTAGAAAAGGGTGCATTTGAACTTCAGGTAGGTTATCTTGATATCAATATACATCATCTGTTCATTCTTTTTTACTGTTTTTTTTTTTTTTTAAATGAAGGCTAGAAGGTTTAAGGTTGAAGAGGAATTGATTTGTGTGGTTTTGGGAATTTGATATTATCTTTGTGCATCCCATGTCAAAAGTTTTAGGAAAGGACAGCTTATTGATTCTAACATGTAAATTCATATTTTAAATGGAATAGTTGCGTGTCTTATCGCTGCCTTCGTTGTTTCAAAGGTTTTTTTTTTTTTTTTGTCTAATTTACTATGATTTGTAATTTGTAGTTTTGTACACTAATGTGCCATTGATTGAGTTAGAGCATCTAGTGGCTTATTTCTCTGCGTTCTTGATTTAATTCTAGTTGCAGAAAATAAAAGGTGATGCTAAATCAGAAATAGATACAAATGCAAAAAAGACCGTGGAAAACACTAAGAACAAAGAAAAATCAGAAGCAGACCCAAGTACGAAGAAAAGTGATGTTGGGGTATGTCTTTTTCTAGCGCCCCCCCCCCCCCCCCCCCCTCAATACCTGTTATTAATGTATTCAAACTTATTAATGTATTCAAACTTTTCTTTCTTCTTAAGGCTGTAGTTTTACTGTTTTTCCTGTGCACAACTCTGTCCTGTCATTATGAAGAATCATGCTGAGTAGCTTCATCATGACAGCAGGGAAAAACATTAGAATTAAGAAAATTTGCAAAATCACAGCCTATTGAAGTCATAACTAGCATCTAAAATTCTACACAAGGGGTTTATTTGAACATATTTCCATGCTTGCATTGATGACAGGTGTGCATGCTCTCTTTAAGTTTTAACAAACCCAGTGGCATGTGCTAGAGATAACTGAAAATTAGTGGAGAATTACCTGGCACTAGCAGTACTAAAGTTGGAGGAATGAGTTTCTTGGAGAAACAAAAGCTCTCTAAGTTTAGAATTTGAACAAAAATTGGGTTTTAATTAGTCGATTAACTTTTCTTACTTTCAAAGTATAATTTATCATTAACTTCGTTAAGTTTGATTTTTTTACACTGAAAATTAAGTCCCTAAACTTATCATGGAATCTTGATAAAATATGTGATATAATTCCAAGATTTGGCTGCCATGTACTAGCTCAGGTCTGAACTGCTGAAAACTATCAGGATAAACACAAGAAATGTCAACTATGTGATAACAGCTCCAAAAGACTTTACTTAATACCAGTTAATGTTTTCTTTCTTCACTGATAAATAAGGGATTTCATAGAGCTTCCCCACGTGTAAATTTTATATTTTACAGTTTTACTGGATGATGCCTGGTTTATTTATTCGAGCAATAGTATTTCTCAAGTTGCTTGGCAGTTGGCCTGGTGATAACAGCTCATGACAAGCATAGAAAACTTAATGTATTGTACTATATTTGACCTCCTGCATGACTTTACTATTTCATTTTATTCCAAGTTGACTTGTGTTGTAATGGTTAGATAACATTTTTATTCGAACTTTGCATTATTGTGAGTGAGTGCATGGGTGGTCAAACTTCAATAATCCCTAATAAGTGCTTTTGATATTTTTTAATTGTTTTTTAAAGGTCTTAAAATCTGCTTGGAGACGGCCCTAGCCGTCAATTTTTGTGCATATTGTTGTTGTTACTATTATTTTTAATCTTGGTGCAATTCTTGCTGAGTATCATGTTGGTGTTTTTGGAACTCTTATAGAATAAGTCTACTGGAAAAAAAGAATCTGCTCAAGAGAAGAAGAAACCATCTGAAACAGAAGCAGGTGAGAAAGACAAAGAACTAAGTGTCAGTTTACTGAATATACAAGTTGGCCTTATTCGCAAAGCATGGAAGCATCCCTCTGCTGACAGGTATGCTGACAGTTTCCTTTCTTTTAATCTCTGAGTTTGTACTTCATCATTTTTTTGAAGGAAAATATGATATTTTTAATTTTTGATTAATGATTCAGTTTACTGGTTGAGGAGATAGATATTGGAGATGCTAAATTGAGGCAGGTAGTCAGTGGTTTGGCGAAGTTTTATAGTCCAGATGACTTGACGGTATGATGATTTGTCGAGTTTGATTTAAATAATATGTCACTTCATTTTATTCTGCTCTTTGGATTGCTTTTATGAAGTTATGAAGTTTAGTTGCTAATGCATTCTTTGGTGTTTGTTTCATCTGTAAAGAACCGCCGAGTTGTCTTGATTACAAATGTAAAACCTGGAAAGCTACGAGATGTGATGTCAGAAGGCCTGGTAACTTTTAATTTGACATTTTCATTTTAATCAATGCCTTTTATATTCTATGTTGAACCGGGTCCTCGCTTTTATTTCAAGATTCTTCCTTTTCATTCCTGAAACTCTTTGCAAGAAAATAAAACTGGACAATATGGTTAGAGTTTACTTTGTCTTGCTGGTAGAGCTATGCTATCTTAAATAACTGTACAATGGTCAGGTTGTTGTGTTGTGATTGTTTCATCTCAAATAAAAATTATTATACTCATCCAGCTTAAAAAATAGTCTTCTAATTGATCCACTTGTTCATATCAATTACATACAGCTTACAAATGGAAAGCAAAATCAAATTTTAAAAAATCTAATTGTTCAATCATGTCAGGATGCTTGTGATATCAGCTAAGTTTGTAAAACACTTTTGAACAAAGCAATACATCTAACTTCTATGGTACTTGCACTCTAATTTGGAAAAATGCCAATTTTGAATTTGAAATGACTTGCTTCTGCTATTACATAACAATGTTGTTGAATCCTTAATCATGTTGTTTTTCTTTATGAATGCTTTTTATTTTTATTTTTTATGATTGAAGTGTTAGTTTATCCTGATGAGTTGCTTACAATGTCTATGTCTGTGCTTTGTCATTTCACTAGAATATCCCCTTTTTTTTAGATTGCAATGACTGAAGAGTGCAGTGATGTCCATATGCATTCTGTAATTCCTAATTTTTCAGGTCCTTTGTGCATCTAATGAGGATCACACCGTTGTAGAGCCTTTGCTGCCTCCAGAAGGTGCCAAAGTTGGAGAACGTGTGTCATTCTTGGGGTATGTATTTAAAGATTACATGGAACTACATCATAATTGAACCATTTTGACACTTACTGCTTCGCTGTTTTGAATTATTTATGGGGAACAAGAATTTGTAGTTTACACTTTAGAAAATGCTATTTGGTTTTCAACACTAATTTTTTATCACATCCAAAAAAAAAAAAAACGAAGAGGAAGAAGCTAAAACAAGCTAGTCCTGTAATGTTACCTATGCCCTTTGAATATCTCACTACAATATACTATACTGCTATGTAGATTTTACAAAGGTACTGTTGAATTGTCTTCTCATAATCAGCAATGCATCTTTTAGAGAAGCAAGGCACCTTTTCTTATTCTTTTTTTTTTTGATAATGAAAAACATTCTTTTTGTTGCAATGTTGCCACTTATGGCACTGCCACCATTTGGCATAAATGTGAGTGGGAGCAGGCTTGTATAAGCCCACTTATAATCTGTAAATGTTGGAGAAACTTCATTTTCACAAATCAGTAGAGAGAAAATGAGGGGCACCGGTCATTGGTCTTGGAATTGTTTTGACTTTGGGCAGCCAAAGTACTTTTAAATGACAAAGTGCTGTGCCATTATGATTCTCAAAATTAGGAATAGTGAACTGTGATGCCTAGTGTCTATACATGGCTTATATGCATGCATTTGGCTGCAATAATCATAGTGTAACCTTTATTTACTGCAAACATTTTTTTTGGGCTGGATCTTCTATTATTTTCTCTTGATTTACTTATTCAGAAATAAAAAATCTTCTACTGCAATAATGTTTTCCCATGTATAAATGTTAAATGTCTTCATGTAGGATTGACGGTAAGCCAGAAGATGTTCTTAACCCAAAAAAGAAGCAGTTAGAGAAAATAACACCGGTATGAGGTTCAGGCTTAAGTATTTTTTTGTTATAGGTTTATGTTCAGCAAGCATCCTCTTGATATGCACTTGCAATTCAAATTCTTGATCATTTATTAGAATCATGGTTGTGAATTAGTCAGTTAGATGATGCAGTTCAGTTTGCTTTTGCCCATTGCAAACAGTTCAATTAATTACATGATGTGATGCTTGATGCTCCCATATTTTTTTTGAAATACATGATATATTCATCAAACAATGAACATATGGAAAAAACACTATTTCTAAAAAAGCATTTTCAATGGCAAAAGCAATTTAGAATAGTCAAATTGTTGATATGGCTCTCTGTTGAAATATAAGACATACCGATCATATTTTCTTTCCTGTGGATTTTGTAAAATGCTTTGCACCAGCGAGTCATTACTTTAGTCTCTAGCTTGTTTTTGCTTTTATATGGTTTCTGAATCGCTAGAAGTTTCAAGTCAAGTTTTTGGGTTACCTTGAAAGAGCTGATTGGACAGTTCTGATACATGGTTTTCATACCTAGCCATTAATGTTGTGATCATCAGCTGTGCAATTATTGTCTTTCCTTAAAGTTTGTTATAGGAATCCTAAGAGTATCATTATTTGATCAATGGGTGTTTCATGGGCGCAGAATCTTTTCTCGGATGATAAGGGTGTGGCCACATTTAAGGGAATACCATTTATGACATCTGGTGGGCCGTGTACATCATCCATTCCGAAGGCAAGCATCAAATGATGCAAATGATCAATTGGACCTTAAAAACGCCATGCGGCTTACCACTTTGAGGTTCATATTTCAACTTTACATGAGAAGATACACATGTAAACTGTCATTCAGTTGTATTTTGAAAATATTTAACGAAGTCTTGTTTTAATCAGTTTGTTGACTGTTGTATTAAGTTAAATTTTGTTGTCTTGACTCATTAATGATGAATATATCGTGTCAATTGATGAATATGCTGCTATTTTTGTGGCATAATGAGCAATCCTATATCCTGCTCTGATCGTTCTCAGAAATTATGTAATCTCCTTCCTTCTCTTCTGTGCAGTACATTGTACTGGAACGCATTCTAGAAATGGCCAACCAATCTTGATAGCTCATCAAGTTCCCTTTCCCAATTTGTTCCATCCATGACAATGGATTCGAGAAGACAGAGGCCACATGCAAATCTGTGTTGCAGATTGGCTGGCCAATGTGCCCATTACCATGCATGCAGGGAACGGCCACCACACCAGTGGGCACACACTAGTTCACTTATTTATTGTTATGGGTTTTCTTAAGATAACTCCGTTCGAGGCGGTATATTTCCTCATTCACTCCAAAAAAAAAAAAAAAAAACCCTGTTGCATGCTCACACGCTAGAGCTTTGCAAGCAATAAAAAATCCTTTATATATATATATATATATATATATATATATATAGAATGCAAGAACGTTTCGGATTCCAATTTAAAGATGCTTCCTCCATTTTCCCTTTATCTCAGGCATTTCTGAATTGGAAGTAAATCTTGCATTTGTGACTGTAAATCGTGCATGCGAAGCTCAGGGCCAGTTATCTCATATCACTCTCACAAAAAATCTTTAGTCCAGGACGTTTGAGAACGCAGGAAATCTTTAGTCTCACTGCATCTGTGAATTATATCATATCTAATATATGAATCATAATGGATTCATTCGGATGATGGTCATGTCAATCCAAATAATGCTGTTTGTTCTGCCCAGCAGGCCCTACGTGGGTCTCACGCCACATGGCTTGGATCCAATGCCACAAGCCTCGAGGACATCCCTTGTTCTCAATTCCTTGCAAGACATTTGAGTGCTTAAAGACGTGTAATAGAATCTTAGCAGAAAAGCATCATCTGATGTTGTTGCCAGAAATCATCGAGTATTGAATGGCCTAGAAAGGGAGAAGGCTCGTATACATAATTATGGCAATTGAGAGAAGGAAAGGAAAGGAAAGGAAACGTGCAAGGCTTGGCGATAAAAGGAAAGGCCACTCAAGCGGGGGGGGGGGTTGGGTGGGTGTGTTAGCTAGGAACTGGCTGTGAAATCACAGATATGTGATTTATTTTGTTTGTCTTTGGGCACCAAAACACAGAGAGAGAGAGGGAGGGAATCGCATTGGATTTTGTTGTTAATAACACTAATCCTTAATCAGCAAAGGCTCCGGCTCTCCATAATCCTGAATTGTCCATGATCAGACTACAAAGATTCTGTACTCCTAAAGAGAAATTTTAAAAAATTGGTCACATATTTTATAGTCCAAAATGATTATTCTCCAAATCTGTCCAGTTGTGAGATGGAGATTTTATATGGTCAAGAAATTGTATCTTCCAGGTAAAGCTCTGATCGTGTTAACCAATCTGAAAATCATTTCATATCATTTAGGATCATTAGTATTATACTTTCTGTAGATCTTATGGTAACAAAATCAATGTGTCAATTTTTTTTTACAAAAAAAAAAGGAAAAAAAAAAGATGGAAGTAACCAACGAAAAGTGACTGGGTTGGTAAAGTGGATGCGGGTTAAGAGACCCGGTCTCTAATTTAACTCTCTTTACTTTTTAATATTGATGGCCACGAATCACAAGGTACAAGTCTTGTTTTGTAAATTTTATTCAAAATATACAGATCTAGTTTAGTGTGTGTAAACTGACTTAAAATATCTTTTATATATATAAAAGAAAAGAGAAGAGATGAACCTAAAAAACCTTATATTAAAAACACAATCATGGGACATAATTTCTCTAGCCCCCATAGAAATGAAAGAAATTAAGTGGGGAGGTGTACTTTTGTAATGTGGTATAACCTAGCCATTGCTTGAAAGGATAGTATGATAATTAATTAGGTGTCCATGTTCATGGTAGGTGAATGCTAATTTTAGCTAACAAAGAAGCTTCATATATTTTGGCCAAAAAAAGTACTGTAGACTCTAGTATTTAATTTTAAGTCGAAGATCAAGATTCAAATCTGCCCTTAATTATTACCTCAACAGTGCCATGGAATACTTTAAAGAAAGTCAAGAGTAATTACACAAACATTATGGCAATGTATCCACTGTTTATTTCAATCTTGTTAAGTTAGGCGGTCCAAAATCCATGAAATGCCCGCAGGCAGCTGCAAGGCGAGGCAAAGAAGATCTTGCAGAGAGGATACGAACACAGATACTGATACTGATTCTATAAAAGACTGTAAGAGAAGTGAATCAGTGATGGTGTGATATGGTTGGGTGGGATGATGGAGGCTGACTGAATCAAATCCATAGGAACCCGAAAAGGATCACGAAATATCTGTGATCTACTTTGATATTATCCCCCCACCCTCTTGCTGTGAATATTTAGTCCTTTTTTCTCTCTGTAACATTTTGCCTCTCGAGTCTACTCACCTAACAACATATTTCACATTCACTGTGTTGTCGGCTTCTCATTCTCACTATAAATACGCATCATAAAACGTTCATACAACTCCTGTGAGTTTGTTTCCTTTGTGTTTTAATTGTAAGACTTTGTTGGAAAATAAAGGGTCTGTGTTCTTTAGCCCCCGTGTTAGTTATTTGCTGCAAGAAAAGCTTTTATTACAGTTTCAGTTATTCGTACACAGGCCTCCCTCTTGCTCTACCTTGGGGGGAGAATATGGATGGTGGTGGTGGGTCAAGGGAGAATGTGATGGTGGGGGGAGCATATACAGAAGAACCCCATGTTTTAGCTGTTGATGACAGTCTCGTTGATCGAAAACTGGTGGAAAGACTGCTCAAGAACTCTTCCTGCAAGGGTAAAACCAATCTCACTTTTCTTTCCATTTTCTTTGCCTTTACTTCAGACAAGAAGAAGATGTAGATTGACAATGGCGGAGTTATAAACACACGCTCAAGAACTAATTTGATTTGCTGCAGTGACTACTGCGGAGAATGGGCTGAGGGCGTTGGAGTATTTGGGCCTGGGAGATGAGAAAAGGACTTCCTTGGAGGATAATGTAAGTTGTTCATGTCATAATCAATTGCATGCACTTGAGCTGAAACGAAGACAAACAGTAATGGCTGTCTTCATGTTTGATTATCCACACTACAGGTCTCAAAGGTGAATTTGATAATTACAGATTATTGCATGCCAGGAATGACAGGGTATGAGCTACTCAAGAAAATAAAGGTATCCATATCGTTTTTGTTTGTGTTTTTGGTGCCCAGTCAGGTCAATTATGCTGACCACATATTAACACGTCTCCTTGTCACAAACAGGAATCGTCAATGCTGAAGAAGATTCCTGTTGTGATTATGTCTTCTGAGAATATCCCAACCCGTATTAACAAGTAAGAGATTGCTATTTCTGATGAACATGTTGTGCAAGCTTTGATTTTTCACCCCTCGCTCACTCTAAGTGATTCACTGCGCAAAACAGGTGCTTAGAGGAAGGAGCACAGATGTTCATGCTAAAGCCCCTCAAACAATCAGATGTGGTGAAATTGAGATGTAATTTGATGAACTGCAGAAGTTAATTATTATGTTCATGGTGGGTTTTTTTAAGAACATTAGTGATCAATATTACCAGAGGAATGAAGCCAGACAATGAACAATCCTCCGCAGTCCACATTTTGTTATCACTAGATGAACTTGGTTTAAGCTATAAACCAAATCGATTTTGATTTTGTTCTTTAGTTAAAATGACTTCAATGACTTCCTTGCCGCATTTATGGCTTTTACATTTCTGTTTTTCAGGCAGGTGTTGAGCTTTGACCTTTCTGAATGATTAATAATGGCCTGCTTTTTAGTTCACTTCTGGGCCTTGCACCCATGCCAAGAAATTTTGTTACCCATATCCATCTTTGAATCTACAGATCCTTCTAAACTGATGCTCTTAAGCGCCACTTGTGCTATGAATCATATATATATATCTAAAAAATCCAATCATGGTCATAATTCACTTCTGTGTTGATTACTCTGTTTCTGATTTTCCCTGACTACAAAAGGCAAATTTTGGCAATGATAAGGGTAGCATATGCTTGATGTTTACAGAATCAAATCAGAGATGGCCTTAACCAAAGATTTTAATAGAATTCCCTGGTTACCAGGCAGCTCTGCCTGGCCTTGATCCGCAAAAACATGGATGCTTACAAAGTCAACATGAATTTTCAATCCAATAATTGATTAACTTATTCTATCAGTTGAGACAAAAATGCTGCAATGAATGAGTAACAGCTCTTCAAATCCATAAAGAGCCGGATGATACCGATTATATAAACCATAGAACCTTCCCTAGTAACTTTGATTCCTCGCAACCCCAAGTGTTCAGCTTCCCCAGATTCAACCGATCTCTTATACAACCTCCAAACCTTTTCCTTTTCTTCTCTTTCTCCTTCATGTCTCTATCAAGACAATAAGCATATAGGACTGTGCAAGTACTGAAGCCAAAAATCAAGGCAGCTTGATCATAAGATCCTTGCATAACCAAAGAATCATATAACAACTTCTTTTCTTCATTAATATGGTACAAACTCAAAAACTCGTGATTGGACCAAACCTTAAAAAAAAAGAAAATGATACAAAATTCAGAAGGAATGAAAATGCTTGTGATGGTCATGCTGATGTCTGTGGTCATCCAAGCGAAAGCACTGCATGATAGGGTAACAGCTTACAAACAGGCATCTCCCAATCCTTCTAGCTATTGATGACACTGCAAAACAAGGGCAACAACGAGATGCCATGCATTTAGGTTTGCCATAACTTCTCCTCTTCTTTTGCTGACGGTGAATATTATTACCGCCCTTTACTTTGTTCTTCATATCATGATCACCTAAAACATTAAAGAACCAGCGAAGAATCAGGTCTTACAAAAGATAACAAGAGAATTAGTGACTAGAAAGGGACAAGAACATGCTCTAGTTAAAGAGCAGTTCATGTTTCGTACCCTGATGATCGTGCATGACGATGGTTTTGGCTCTGATGGATGGAAATTATCGATGGCTGAGATCGAAATGACAACAAAGTATATGCATAGAAAGAATGAAGAGAGAACAAGGATGGAAGAGAGGGAGTAATTGTATTTAATGAAAGAGCAAGTTGCTGTTTTGTTAGTGGTGGGTGGCAATGGAGAATATTCGCGAGGATGGGAGTGCTTTTCTCGTAAAGACAGCAGAGCTTCGAGGGTTGAATGAAAACTTTACCATACGCGTGGAAAACGTATCGCTTGCGTGTTCCTGTTAGTGTGTCGAGTGCCCAATTAAAACTTGTCTCTGATGTTGTCCTTCTTCTCCACATTTTTCAATAGCTTATTTCCCTTCTTTTCTGCTATTTTTCAGTTTCTTTTGCCTCTAGATTTTTCCTTTCTCCCTCTATATTCTAAAGCTTAGATTATTGTTTTTTATTGAGAGATTTTGACTTTCATCACCTTGTGTTTATGTATCTACAAGTGGTGTTATTAGAATTATATAAAATTAATTAGAATTATTTTGTTTATATTAAGAGATAAACAATAAAATCTTAAGAATAAAAAATCGATTATAAGTGTCTCAACGGGTAAATATTACTAGAAAAATTGTTTAATTGTTGTTTATGCTGTTTTATTTAAGCATACTTGTTATATTTTAAGACTTCAATTTAATATTATATTTGTTAGAATAATTTTGTAATCTGAATTTCATTTACACGCATTTTTCTTATAATTAAACTAAATAAAAAACTAATCTGAATTGCTTTAAGTTCTTTATTTAGATTACTACGCAACTCAGTATAGTAATGACATAAAATATTGGAAGATTGATTGTAGGAGTTTAATACCATCCATACATTTCAGTTTAAAAGATGGAAAACCTAAAAAAAATCCTCAATTTATAGGGACAAACTTGACTTAGTCCCCAAAGATCCCTAGTATATTAATAGATTAATCAATCATTAAGTAATCAAATAAAACTCTTTGCTTTATTAAAAAACGATATGAATTTAATAAAATTTCTCTAATCATATGGTTCGAAGTGGGGATATTAAGTAATTCAATGGTTTGTAAATAGAAAGGAAAAATTGCATGAGTTTCAAGCATCTAGTTAGCATTTTTAATTGAAACATATTGAAAATTCATTGATATCCTTTAGACTAATTGAGATAAAAATAAGTTGAGACCTAATCTATGTTGGTAATAAAGGTTAGGAGCTCTTAATTGGCTTGCTTAAAAATGAAATCACGTGGTGATGAAAAATAATAACAAGTAACACCACAAGATACGTAGATTGAACTAATTATAAGGACAAGAGTTAAAAAAATCAAAAAGATATTCAATGATTTGATTTATGATATTCGAGCCGAGCAAATTCTGAGAATTCCTTTAAGATGTTGTTGGTTCAAAGGAGGATTAAACCTTGATCAATGAGATCCATATAAGAGATTGAGCTACTTAACATGTATTAAAGTTTGACCACATAACTTTAAGTTAATGATTATAACTCTCAATTCGACTGTTTGATCAAGTTAAGATTTTTTCAAAAGATTTTAAATGCTCTATTTTCTAAAAGGTTAAAATTTTTTAGTAGTCAAATATTTGGAAGGCTTTTCGATATGGCATAGAAGTTACTATACAAATTAAGCTTTTATTTATACAAGATTTGGGCTTTTATTTTTATTTTACCCATACTTTTAAGTTAGCTAGTTAGCTATTCGAGTTTAATTTTCAGCTCATAGTTAATTAGAGTTTATTTTTATTTAAGTCAAACATATAAATACCTTTTATTTTTGGGATGTGAAGACAAATTAGTTTTTGAATAAAAATTACGTGAACACTGTTGCTTTTGGTTTTTTATTGCTCTTTTTAGAACTTATAAATATTTGTGGTATTCTAATCATATATTTTTGTTTTTTTATTCAAATAATCAACATATCAGGGTTTTATAATACATTTTTAGTTTTTTTAGGTAAATATTCCAATTCTTGATTGTAGGCTCCAAAGTTTTACCTTCTAGGTTCATATTAGTTAGTATCAAAGCTTGTTTTTAAAATCAGGTCAACTATAATTAATTTCTTGTTTGCATTATTGTTTTCTTTTTGTTTCAATATTACATCATATATAACAAACTATTGTTTGCATAAAAATCACACCTTATATGATTTGATTTAATTATGTGTGCATTCATCAAAATAGTTAGCACATATTACTCTAACTTGTTGTAATGCCCTATAATTTATTAATGTTATAAACTTCTTTAATCTTTGAACTCAGGAAAATGGTATTTTTTTTTATAATGATCTCAATCCATTTAACATCCCAATAGAATTTACAACCATTTCTACATATAGAATTTCCTCATAAGATCATTACCTCTTTTTAAGTGAAATTACAATTATTTACCAATGTAACAATTACTTTCCTATTTACCGTAGTACATTTACCAATTAATCTGTGTGATATGATCATTACAATACTTTTTTTTAATCATGGATGTTCGGGTCAGTTTATGTGGACCGCAACTAATCCCTCAAGTTCTTGAAGTTAACGACCAGGTAAGTTTTCAGTGGCCCTAAAGTTTGTGACACTCGAACTAGTGACTTTTGGGAAGCAAACTCAGGATTTGGTTAGTTAAGCTATACCCCTCAGGGTTGATCATTACAATACTTGATTCTATTAATGAGCTCGTCTTACACTTGGCTTTTTTATTCTTTTGTTGGGTCATTTGAATTATTTAAAGTAGAGGTAAGAAGAAAAAACAACCAAAACAATTAACAAAACAAAAAAAAACCAAGGAAAAAAACTAATTAAAAAAAATCTTTGGTTCAATTTAAGATCGGTTTAATATTTGTGAGACCATTTTAGATTAAGTCCCTAAACCAACCCGGTAAACCTAGGTATAAAAACATTTTTTTAAAATAAAAAACCCAAGCTCCCTAATTTCCCACCCTTCCAACAAAGTGACTCTCCCCTTTTCTTTCTCGAACTTCGTCACAGCTTCCTCACCTCCATTTTCGTCTCATGTCTCTCTCTTTTTTTAATAATGATGCAACCTCTTTCTTCTCTATAAGTTTCTTGCTCCTATCTGAAGCTGGTTTGTGGTCCAAAATTGAAATGTGTTTCTATATTTTGATTTCAAGCTCATAATCTTCTTGTCTAGTTATTCCCTCCAGCTGTGCCATTTGTTGTAAATTACATACATTCGTAATGTAGAAACCATTTTGGTTTGGTTTTTTTTTTTTTTTTTTAAATCTTAAAATCAAACCAAATCGAAAATGATCACTTCTCAATTTTTACATAAATTTTATTACAAGGAGAACATAAATTAATTATATAATTAATAATTAAAGCATCCATTTCAATTTGAATATAAAAAAAGATTAGTAGATTGTGACATGCTAATATAATTTCTTATAGTTTGTTTTTAATATTTAATTTATATTGAGTGAAAAATGGATTAACTACTGTGACCATAAATAAATAAAAATAACTCATTAGGCCATCACGATTATATTCAACAATTACAAAAAAAATTAAAATAGCTCAGTTTTCTCCTATGCATTGCGAGGACAAATATTGTGAATTCAAACAATATTTTGGCTATTTTATCCTTTCATAATTTAAATTTTATAACATACACTCAAGAGTAATATATTATTTTTCATAGGACACATCTGGTATTGCAAGATTGGGTGGAGGTAAAAGGATATTGTAAACTTTTATTGGTATAATGTAGTGTTAATAATACCATCAGATGTTGAATTCCCTTGCTAACATGGGCAGGGGTGTTTTTGGTTTTTTCTTATTCTAGGAACAATATAGTTACTTAAATGCCTTTTAATTCAAATCATCTTTAACTAATATTGAGGAGGTTCTCAATTTTTTTTTAATGTTTTTTTCGTTAATATTATATGGGATCAGGGGCAATTTGATATTTGTATGGAATAAATTAAAAAGAAAAGAAAGAAATTATCGGCGTGTGCATCACATACACTAGCATGTGAGAGGCGTTCACGCTCTTTGGGTGGCGCATGCGGCTCCTTCCATTGGAAAAACACCGCATGTCGGGGCGGCATTGTATGCGTCTCGCCACCCCCTTCGTGGTGGTGAGGTGCATTCCTCTGTCTCATGCATGGTGGAGCTCCAACAACGTGTTTTTCTTCTTTTTTTTTTTATCTCTCTCTTCAGCCTTGAAAAATATGTTATTTGTTATCTTTATCACATTTGGTCATCTTTCTTTTAATTGTATCAAATTACAATTATTAATTTTTTCAATTGTATCTTTTGTCATTTGATTTTTATATCACATTCATCATTTTATTTTATAATATTTCATGTTTGACCTTCAATGTTTTGATTTCTAATTTAGATTCTTGGCTCTTTTATGAAATTTTAATTTCTTTTCAATTTCATCCTTGGATCCATGATCTATTTTTATTTTTTTAGACTTGGTCCTCATTCTCTTGATTTTCATTTTTGTTTTGGATTCTTTTGTAAATTTAATTTTTCTTTTCAATTTTGCCATTCAATTCAAATTTGTATGGTATTTAAAGTTTGACCCTCAATGTTTTGATTCCTAATTTTGATTCTTAACTTTTTTATTTTATCAAATTTTAATTTGTTTTCAATTTCATCATTAAATCTATAATATTGATTTTTTTAATTTTTGTAGACCTGGTGCTCATTCTCTTGATTTTAATTTTAATTTTGGATTCATTTGTTATTTGTTTTTCAATTTTTCCTTTCAATTCAAAATTTTAGTTTATCATCTCAACGGGTTTTGACCCTTTTTTATTAGATTTTTCCCATGTTAATCAAAACATGGGTCAACTCGGGTTTTTGACCGTTTTAAACTTGATCAATTCTCTTCCAATTTCTTTTGAAACTCATCCCGGTCTAAGCTAAGGGTCATATGAGTCACGGGTCAAGCCGTTGAGCCGAGCCAAGTTTTAAAATAGTTGTTTTCCACATGCAGTGCTTCCAAATTAGTCACTAGCTAGGGTCATAAGTTTGAAAAGTTAACACAAATTGACATTGTTTTCTTTCCCGATTACATCCTTCGCGGTTATTTGTTATTTGCTTTGGTTTTCTTTTCAATCAAGTTCTTCGTATCTCATGATATAGGTGAGAGGTTTATACGGGTAGCTCAGGTTTTTTTTTTGTTGTCATTTTTGTTTTATCTTTTTTAATTTTGTTCTTTAAAATTCAATTCCTTTTAAATTAAACTTTATTTTTTTTCTTGTTGTCTTTCATTGGATTATCTTATCCACATTATCTCCGGTTTTGATAATCTTACCTGATTTTATTGGTGTTTTGTTTTTTAAGAATTTTTTTTTAATTTTATTTTTGAACATTTTAATTCTAAGAGATTGACTATCATTATTTTTTTCAGTTATTTTTCTATAATATCACGTCGTTGATTTTTTTTTATTCTTTAAAATACAATAATTACTCTGGAGCTTCATGTTTTCACACCGTATAAAATTTAACACGGCTCGTGATAAAGCGCAGGTCATCTATCTAGTTCGGTCTAAACGCACAAAAAAAATTGTATGCAAGACCTGTCGTCGGCGCTTATGGATGTTGGATGATAGGGTTTAAGAATCAGGTGCAAAAACCCTAAAATTATTAGTTTGGGAAAAAAGAAGCAACCCTCCCTCTCAGCGTCTCTCTCCTTTCCCTCATATGGATTCAAAAAAGAAGAAAGAAGACAAGGACAACCAAAAATCAGAAATATTTGCATCATGCTCTTTCTCTGCTCTCGGCCTACACCCCTCTCTCTGTAATCAACTCCAAGGTCTCTCTCTCTCTCATTAATATTTGTGTTCTCAATTTCTTTTGATTTTTTTATTAATCATTGAATTTGTTTATGTAAATAATTTAAAAAAAAAACAGAAAGGTTGGGTTTTGAAGGTCCGACTTTAGTTCAAGCTCAAGCTATTCCAGTCATTCTCTCCGGCCGTCACGTGTATCCTTCTCTGTCTTTTTTTTTTAAAAAAATTCTCTCAACAATTTATGTATCTCATTTTAATTCAATGTTTTTTTATATATATATACTTAACTGAAATTAAAATTTATAGACTTGTTAACGCGGCGACTGGTACTGGAAAAACTGTTGCGTATTTAGCTCCGATTATTCACCATTTGCATAGTTACCCTTCGAGAATCGACCGTGAGAATGGAACTTTTGGTATGTGATCTGGGTTTCTTTTTTCTTACTTGAGGTTAAAAATGAATGTGGGATTGTTGAATTGATTATATTTTTGTTTTTAATGCACTTGTTTATGATTGAATTTGATATGGTTGGTGACAGCGTTGGTTCTTGTACCAACGCGGGAGCTTTGTTTGCAGGTTTATGAGATTCTGCAAAAGTTGTTACATCGGTTTCATTGGATTGTACCGGGCTATGTAATGGGTGGTGAAAACCGGTCGAAAGAGAAAGCTAGGTTGCGCAAAGGTAGGAAATTTGCTTTGGTTCTTCAACCTTTGTTATATGGTCTGAATGCTATGTTTTACAGTGTTTTCCTTCTTAAAAGCATGGGAGTCGTCATCCTAGTAATCTTGATTAGATGTGTTATACTTGATGAGGGCTTGAGCACTTGGTTGTCCTAGTCAGTTCATTTGCCCAACAACATATTTTTGTAATGGTTTCAATTTAATAAAGTCATTTGTTATAAACTTATGAATGACCTACAAATGCCAACATAGATGCTGTTTTATGTTGGTTGGGCTCTTAAATACTTGGTACGTTTCCTTTCAGGTATATCTATTCTTGTTGCAACTCCTGGTCGCCTGTTGGATCACTTAAAGAACACAGCATCTTTTGTTCACACAAATCTGCGCTGGATTATCTTCGATGAAGCAGATAGGTATTCTTTGCAAAATAAGTTGGAGATATTTTATTTTGCCATTATGCATCTCCTATGACATCTTTAACTCTGTTTGAGCATCTTGACAGAATTTTGGAATTAGGATTTGGCAAGGAAATAGAGGAGATACTGGATCTTTTGGGATCTAGGCAAATTGGGTCTGTTGGAAATGGAAATCAAGTTTCAAGCCTTTCTAATTTTCAGGGACAAAATCTGCTACTATCAGCTACCTTAAATGATAAGGTAAATCATCTTGCTAAAATCAGTCTAGAAAATCCAGTTATGATTGGTCTTGATGACAAGAAGATACAACCGGATCAATCAGTTGATCATATTGAAACTGCGGAATCTGATGAAGATGATGGTTTAGGATATAGCAAAGTAAAAAACTCTTCAACTGGAGATTATAAGCTTCCAGCTCAGTTGGTTCAGAGATATGTGAAAGGTACATGTTCATTAAAGCACATTTGTGAACGTTTCCAGCTGGATGGTTCATTTCGGAGCCCTGATTGAATTTCCATGTAGTGCCTTGTGGTTCACGGCTTGCAGTACTTTTATCCATTCTCAAGAATCTGTTTGAGAGAGAAGCTTCCCATAAGGTATGGCTGCTTTCCTAATTTGTACTTGATTTATTTATTATTCATTATGTTGCTTTCGAGATGCCCTACATACAGGTATTTGAAATTTGTGTGTATTGGTGCTGTTTTAATTTTTTTTTGTTTTGTCGCCATCACTTTATCCTCTGCAAAATCATCATAGTCCGGTGCGGGTCCTGACATAATAAATAATCTCCAATATAGTGAATTGTAATTGAACTGAGGTTAAAATACATGACCAGTGTTTGCAGTAAAGCTAGCTTGGTTTATGAGGTCCAAAATCCAAAGGATACCAGTTTTGAATTTTGGTTATTATTGACTATTATCATATGTCCTCTAGTTGAGATATGTAAATTCTGCATTGTTCACTTATTTGGAGGTTATGTTCACTGCCTCCAATCCCGAGTCTAGGCAATAGTTTTGCTCAATAATATTCTCTTGTCTTTATTTTACAATAATTGCCTAAATTTAAGCAATATCAAATTTTTAACGCTTACTCAAACCTAAATGAATGTTTCTTGCCTTCATGATTACTCTATGCTTGAGATTATGTGCACGGTTCTGTTTACTTAGTTAATTTCTTTCACTAGTTACTGGCTTATTGAGCCTCAACTTGTCAAATCACTCACATACTTATTTTACAGATTGTGGTGTTCTTTTCAACATGTGATGCAGTTGATTTTCACTATTCCCTCCTAAGTGAATTCTGCTGGTCACCCAACTCACAATCAGAAGCAGAACATACAGAGAGGTTCCTGAGATGTAACACTCTTCGGTTGCATGGGAATATGAAGCAGGAAGACCGAAGGAATACATTTCAAGCCTTCAAAACAGAGAAGTCAGCTCTTCTTTTGTCCACAGATATTGCTGCTAGAGGCTTGGATTTTCCAAAAGTTAGATGCATTATTCAGTACGATTCTCCAGGAGAGGCAACTGAATATGTTCACAGGTTTTTAGGGACTTATTTCTCTTGTGGTTATATGCATATTTTCTCGAGTCAACTTTATCTTTGTTTTTGTTAAGATTGGATAAATGGTTTGTTTGAGCTTTGATTACAGCAATAATTCATGGTGCAGGGTTGGTCGAACTGCTCGGTTAGGTGAAAAAGGAGACTCATTGCTATTTCTGCAACCAGTTGAAGTGGATTATCTACATGACTTGGAGAAACATGGTGTATCACTGACAGAGTATCCCATCCTCAAAGTGTTGGGTAGTTTCCCATTATATGGTCAGGTGTACCGTGCCAGAAAGTTTGTTTCTTTAGATTTGCATCCTTGGGTTCTATATTTGCAGAGGGCACTGGAGTCATTTATCTTGTCTGAGGTATGGCTTTCCAATATCATGTTATTTTGTTTTGAGTTGTATTGCCTGCAATCCTTAATATTCTTTTTTGGTGATGCGGGGCGTAATCTTCTATCAGCTCTCTGATTGTATTATATCGAAGTTGTTTATATCATTTTTTTCAATCATTGCATTTGGCATTTGATATTTTTTTCAAAGTTGTTCGGATCTCTTTTATAAACATTGCATTTGGCATCTATATTTTTGTCTATTATCTGTTTATTCGCTGCTCCCTTGAGCCTGAGTTTCTTCTTATGTACTTCATAGTTGATTATTGCTTTTCATATCTTTCTTCAGCCAAGGATGAATAAACTGGCTCAGACTGCATTTTGCTCTTGGGTCCGTGCATACACAGCCCATCGTGGTGACCTGAAAAGAATTTTTATGGTGAAGAAACTTCATTTGGGGCACGTTTCCAGAAGCTTTGGACTGAAGCAGCAGCCATCATTGGTTGGACAATCATTTCAAAATCAATCAAAGAAGAGGAAGAGAGAAGGGAAGCAAAAGGGACTATCAAAGCAGAGAAAGTTTACTCGTAAAACACGAACCTAAAACATGAAGAAGATAATTTTGAAACATGGCAGATTGATGAGACTACAGACAGATGCCGAGGCTATAACACCGGACATG
This sequence comes from Populus nigra, assembly GCF_951802175.1. NCBI lineage: Eukaryota > Viridiplantae > Streptophyta > Magnoliopsida > Malpighiales > Salicaceae > Populus > Populus nigra. Next base: position 6,017,128 of record NC_084862.1, on the reverse strand, counting down.
TTGCTAATTGTAGGCCCATCAGAACTGATTTGCTGCCTTTCATGGTTATTTTGAACTTGTAATTTGCCATTGGGCATGAAATATCTTATGCATATAGGGCTAATCATGTTTTATTGACTCATATTACAATTCTAATACACAAGAGTTATTGTTTCGAACTTTGTGGTTTCAGATAATTTATACATTTCCAATTTCTTCTAATACACTGTTTACTGTTCTCAGAAACTTGGTGATTCTGACTCCTCCCTAAGCCAATGGCAAACAATTTGGTGATATCTAGCACTATCACATCTGATCAATTCCAAAATCAATTGCCTATATGCATTTTAAATGTGGGTTCCTTTGGGGATGCTATGTTTGATAAATGGCCGGAAAGTGAAGTTTCAGTCCAAGATGCAACCTCTTGGAATTCTATAGTTTACGGGTACTTCTCATTTGGACATATGAAGGAGTGAATTTGAGACGAGTCATGTTAATTTTTTGTATTTTAATTTAAAGTTTAAATTCATACAATTATACTATTAAATCATAAAAAGATGCAATTGAAAGAAAAATAAAAATTCAGCAACTTTCTCTCGCTTTTTTCTAATTCAATAACTACAAAATAAACTTTTAGATTAAAATAAAATTATTATGAATTTGAGGTGAGGTATTCTCTCCTTGTATTCACTCATTATTTGACCATGTATTCCAAGTGCAAATTAAGTGCAGATGCTGAAAATGTTTTTGATCAGGTTTCTGAGAAAAAAGACTGAATTGTGGAATGCAACTATCTCGGCATATGTTGTTAATGGATGTGCTTCCAATGTTTCGAAAATTTACAAACAGATGAAGTTGCGTAAGATTCCCACTGATTCTCTTACAGTGACAGATGTTCTATCATCTTGCAGTTCGGTTGGTTCATATGATTTTGGTAGTTTGATTCATACAGAGTTAGAAAAACAAAGACCTGTTCAGAGTAATGTTGCTTTACAGAGTGCTCTGTTGACCATGTGCTCGAAACAAGGTAGGCTTGTTTCCAGATTCTGTCTCCATCACACGTGTCCTTGTGCGCAAGGAAGCAAAAGAGATACCATTTGAAGATCTGGTTTGAGCAACATGAACTGATTTGAGAAGGAAGCAACTACTCTGGTCGGGAGGATCTGGTTGGAAGCAACTATGGTGTCCAGGTTGATCTGGCCAGCAGCTTTCACCGTTTGAAGAAGCACAAGGAAGACCAGTGCAGAATAGAGCACTGTTTTTCCATCTTGTCACTGCATGACAGGCAATGATTATGGCATATCAATGCGTACCAATGGAAGAAACTGATTGAGGCTATGAAAATCTTAGTTTTATCGACTTTGAGGGACAAATGGAACCGCAGGATAAAGAAGCAACATGGGCTTAGTTCACTAGAAAAACCTGTGGATTAGCAGCTTGGCATGGCTTGGCTTTCATTTTCCATCGTTTCAGGTTATAAGGATTAAGGAGAAGATTAGCTTTACTAGCAAAGCTATCCAAAACTAAGGGGCAATCAATTTCTGAACCCAAAAAAAAAAAAATTGCTATTCCTCAACTGGAAGTATTTACAGCTACTAATTCCCAGGAGTATCAATTTCCAAACTATAGTTTATACACAGAACCCGTTGCATATTGGCTCATACAAGGGAAAGATTATCTAAAATCCATTTATTTACTACACAGGAGCATCATTCTGCATCTGGCTACTTGGAAATCCTCATTTTCACCAAATTATTCGAGACAGATTGCTGTGAAAATTGAAAATTTGCTACTCTCCCAGCTATAAAAGCAAGATTCATAGCATAAACCAAGAGGAATAAATCTTTTCCATCCGCGAGTCAAGACATTGATTCCTCTTGTTCCTATCACCAGCAAAATCAAAACCGAGTATTTGAGGAGCTCAGTAAAGACAAGAAACAGAGAAAACCATGAATGGAAGATCGCTTTAGCATGACGACGACCTTATGCAACAGTGACAGGTGCTACTAAAGATGGATTATAAACTCGCTTTGGTCCATGCACCTACAGGCACACAAACACATCTTATGTTTGAGATAACAATAATGAACATCCAAACAATTAAAAATATTTCCACAACTTTTCCAATCAAGTGCATTACATCTCAAGTATGTTTACATGCCTTGTGCGTTTGCTAATTCGAAAAAGAAGCTGTGGCAGAAACTAATTTACCTACTACATACATTGCAAATTGTTCTACCAGATAACAGTTATATTAAAAGGAGAAACAAAACAGAATGAATATGATGCAGAAAAGAATGATATTACAAATCAAATATGTGGGCAAAGAGTAGCAGATATAACTCACGTCAACTAGGATCTATTCCATTTTAATGTCAACCAGTCACCAGAATTTTTTTTTTTACAAAACTTCATTTTGCTTCCTCGTGTTCTCTGTCCCTGAATTACATCCCAGATGAGGACGTCCGGTTTATCCTTTGTGCGCCCAATTTTGAAGCAGCAGGTTTACCTCGGCCTCTACCAGCTACCAATGGTTTGGCCCTGGTAGTAGGCGGAGGAGCAGCGATAGCAGCCCAGGGGTCATCATCATCAAGTGCTGTAGCTGATTTGACATTCAAAGGTCTTGTCGTGGTTTTTGGAGCAGGGGCAGCTATAGAACCCCATAAATCATCATCTTCATCATTTGTCACCTTCACTGTACTTTTTGGTCGCAAACTTGTAGCTGAGGAAGGAGGGGTAAAATTAATAATTAAAGAGACTTGCTGAATATCTCACCAAGAGAACAGATGACAAGGATATGCATCTACTAGACAGAATGACATGCTTCTAGGAGAGTTCGTTTGTGTACATCATGAATATATGTTAAAGACAGTCATTGACATTTTCATAGCATAACAATATGTTCATGGAAGCAATTATAATAAAAGAAATAATACTGCAAACAAAGTAAAATGGGACGTTCATAGGAAAAAGTAACGCAGATTTCTCTAAACAAGCAAGTACCCCGCAGAAGTCGTCCCCAAGGAAGGTCTTCAACCCATCCCTGGAAGCTCTACAGCAGACTGGCTTTCAACTTCGGTATAATTGAAGCACTTTAAAGCCCAGTATCCAAAATGGTTTATAAAGCAACTCATAAGCCCGGAATTCAAAGGAGTTTCAAAGGGACCACATGAACCCAGTGGTAGTAAAGACTCTAAGGTGTCTCACAGACCCAGAAAACGTTACATGGGCAAACAGGCCCAGCATTCATGAGGGATCCTAGAATGTAAAGAATTCTAGTTTAGACAAAAACCTCTGGAAGCAAGCCGAACATCCTACTTCATCAAGGACTGCTCCATTCAAGAAGACCACATAGAATTCTAGGAGGGATCTCCAGCACACTGCTATTGTCAGCTAGGCCTAGCTCTTTGCCATAAACCAGACACGCTAATGTGCTATGGCTTGCTTCAGGACAGCATTAGCAGCTGCAATTCTATGTGGAGCTCCATCTCCTGGGCTCCACTTGGCCCTGTTGAGCTTATGAATCACGCAGCTTTTGGTATAACTATTAAAGAAATGTGATTGGTAAAGAGCTTGCTTTTAGGAAAAGCAATCAAGGTACAGGTTTATTATGAGAGAAGCATGTCTTCTCCAGCTTGTCTTATAATCAGCTATAGAGGGTGGCTGCTTTACTTATAAGCACAACAAAACAAACTCTTAGTTAACCTTGATTCCATGAGGATTTCACCCACACAAAATGCGAGGAAATTTCTCTTACATGGTAACAGTTCCTATCATGCTGGCAGAAGTTCTCAAAGGTTGAGACTCTTCAGGTCTTGTAATTGTTAAGGAGCACCTACCCTTGTCTCTAAATTTCTCCCCTCTTGTTCATGACAAGGGTTTCCATTCTCTACTCATTTATAACCGGCTCAGAATACCCTCAATTTCCCTTGGAATTGCTCCTCTTCCTTGAATCAATGCTTCTATACCATCCCTTTTGATTTCTTGATTTTCTGATAATTCATTAATCCAAACATATAGAAATGCAATTATGCGTACAGTTGATGACAGAACCATGCAGTTGAGCCAGATCCCAGATGGTCAAAGCATTCAGTCAGAAGCTTATACTTTTTAACTAAGAACTATAATTGTGTGTCTGAGTTATGTGTATGATGATGATGGTTTCACCTTGCGCTTTATGCTGAGAAACTGGCTGTGAGACCGGCCGCTTTTGAGCTGCTTGAATGTTCGCAAGAGCTGGAGAAGGCTTTGGCTCTTCAAAGGGTTCAATATCATCCCACCCATCTTTGTCACTGCCCTGCTCTTCATGAATTCCATTTTCAATTTCTCCCCAGCCATCTGTTGAAGGAGGGGACTCTGGTACAGGTTGATCAGCCAAGTCTGTGCTGGAATTTATCTGGACTGCTGCTATACTTGGAGAGTCCATCACTACAATTGCCGTACAAAAACACCATCCGATATTGAATAGTATAAATGCATCATAATAAAAGCAGGCATAAGCAATGATGAGGCAAGCATTGTTGAATCAACAATGCATTTCACCAACTACTATCAGTGTGCAGTTAACGCTTCATGAGGCATGCCAGAGAACAAAATGGCCATTAAGATACTGGACAATTGGTCAATAGAAGCTCTCCTCCATTTAAACCCATATAAAAATGTAAAACAAGCTATTGAGATATACCTGAGCTGGCATTGGAGGTTGTGGAAGATAGAGGGGAGCCAGAATTTGCAGGAGCAAGTGGAGCTTGTTCCAAAGGTTTACCTTTGATTGTCAAGGAGCTCATGGCCCATCTGAATGGAAAGGAATGGCTTCAGATTCAATACAAAATTCATGGAGCAAAAATGTAAGGAGAAATGCTTAAGGAAAATAAAAACTGGACAAAAATATCATTAATGGTTTAAAGTTGCTTTATGCATTTTTTAAATGAAGTTACACACTGCAAATGGAGATGCATCAGTCAAGGAGAATTAAGAGGGTGTTTGCAGCCATTGCAACCAGTGCAATGTAACTTGTAAGCATCTGAACATGCAATTTTGATCATGAGAAATTGCTACATATTCATGTTCACCACTCAGGAAAAAAAAGAAAAAGATTGATATGCAATTGATAAAAAATATAGGATATGAGATTACAAAGAAACTCTAATCTGAACCTCTAGGAAAAAATGAATACAACAAAAATGGGGCAGAAGAGGTTCAAAAGGAAAATACAACACACACATACACTTTCAGAATATATAGATGTTAAGATGTGCTCCTACCAATGGTAGTCCATAGAAAAAACCACCAACTCAATTGACCAGCTACACCAGTGCTTAAATCCCAGTTATGGAAGGACTAGAGTCAAGCAAGAGAATTTTGAAGTTTTCCAATATGACAAATTCAGGAATAACTTACCCAAGTAAACTAGCATTTTCTGGTGATGAGATTCTTGTGCTTGCAGCTGTTGTATCTCCAACATTTGTCTACAAATGACCAAAGGGGGAAAATCAAAATAGCTCAATGCTTTGAAACAAAAAGCAACAGTATCTTGCTGGAAGTAAAACAGATCATGGACACATCTAAATTATGGCCATCTATATCATGGAGAGACAGAGTGAAGGATGAATAACAGAGTTTAGTATTAAAAAGGGGGATGTTTTCATCTATGAAGGATGCAGACACCAGACTCTACTAAACGACTTGGAACTTCTTTAACCAACATTATTAAAATGCAGTTTCCGTGGAACTGTTATAATAAGAATGCCATACAAATTGATGTTTGGTTGTTACTGCAGCACGCAGAAAATAAGACATGTGAGTGGCAACCAAAAAGGTTTTCTCATTTGTTATCATAAACTTCTCCCAGTCAGGGATACTAACAAATCAGCAGGCTGCATATAATAAGGTGCTTTGCCTGGGTGAAGCAGGGGCAGGAAAAAAGGGCACTGAATGGGCTACCAATTATGTACTATTACGACCAATGTTATTAAAATAGCGATTTGGAGCATAAGATCGTACGATCTTAAGAGTCAAAATGCAGTGACCATGTTACATCAGCAAGAAATTGCAGCTAAGTGAAATCACGCCTGACTTGCGATTCAAAACTGTAAAATCATTGAAATCCTGATTTTAACACCATTTTCATCATTTTTGTTTTCTTACATCTTTAGGACTTTCTTTATATATATTATTTGAAGGAATATTTGATTATTAACTTCTATTTACTAATTTCAGTTGGATTGATTTGCCTAAGCCGTACTTTTAAGGTAATGTTGTTTGAATTTTTTTTGTTTCAGTAATGTTTTTCACATGCAAATTATTTTTTTTAGCTATTTTTATAACTAGTAAGATTTTACGGGACCCTATACTGATCTAATAAAAAAAGCAATGTTAAGTTTGCAAATGATCAGTGAACCACAACAAATATTCACACGAGAATACCATTTCTACATGAGTGCTTTCAAGTATTGACCGGGAAAAGCAGCATAACTGGGTTCATATAAGCTATGGGGTCTAATATCCTTTTTAATGCATGTTCCCTTGGTAATCTCTTCAAATTTTTAAATGTCCATATTGAAAACAGAAAGCATATTGAAACAAAAGGAACAGCAATTCAAAAGCATACCTTCTCATGGTATTGCTTCACTATTTGCATAAACTGTTCAACTGCTTGAAACGATTTTGATCGAACATCACTGTCCAAAAGAAAAGCATTTCAGTTCATTTGCAATGAAGGGAAAACACTAAAATCTGTATATATCATCCGAAGAAATATAACCTGTCAGGATCAATGGTAAGTACAACAACATTTGGAAGAATCCGAGTTGCGATCTCAGTGACATCATAATAAGAACTAGTGGCACACAAAGCCATTACTCCTGCCATAATACAAGTTTATTTTAGCAGGTGCACAAAACACCGGGATATAATAGAGTGAAATAATATCTACTAATAAAAAATCAGCATAGACAGTAGAAAATAAAAAGAAAAAACCTTGAAATGTATGAAACCTTCTCCCAAAACAAGGAACTTGATCAAAAGCAAATAAGAAATAAACAAAATGTAAAGTTTTGTACCTGCTCCTCTGGCAGGAGGAAAAGTATCACGCAGTGCACGGACTGTAAAAGCATTAATTAAAACTCTCTTCCTTGTCTGCTTGTAATTCAAATAAACAAGAGAACATTTTCACAAAGAAAATCTAGTAAATTTCTATTAATCAATGATTACAGAAAATTAATAGAATCCCTCTTCAACAAGAGTAGAATGCAATTCTTGACAGGTAGAACTAAAGACAACATGACAATTCACCGATTCTTACCCCTTCATTCAAGTAGATTGCGATATTCCCAAGTAATATGGTGGTATTTGTTCTAATTGCAGGCTCTTCATCAACCTACAGAAAAAATAAATATATTAAACCACAGACCACACAGTGTAGTAGAAGCATTCCTTTTGCTTCCATATAGAAGGTCAGAGGGAAAAAGGATTGTCAATTGAACGAAAAGAATTTCAAACTAACCCTAAAAGAAATGCAGAATTGGCAGTCTAAATAGTAACAAAGTAATCTAAATAGACTTCAGTAGTATCAACAAATAAATTGTGCAGACCTGTAACTTTGAAAGATATTTCAACAAGGAGCCTGAAATAGTACGTTGAGAAAGCTGCAATTTCAGGTCAACACAAAAGCAACATTCAGGAAGGACTCAAAAGCCACAATTAATTGTTCACACAAGCATAACACAGAATGAACCAATAAACCTAAAACGGAAAAACAGCAGACAATAACAAGAACCACATTTGGCCACTACAAAAGTTATACAGGTACCTTAGGCGCCAAAACCAGCATGGATTTAAGAGTCAATTCACGAAGCAAAGCAGATGTATCAGAGAACCCGGTAGCAACATGAGAGTAAACCTAGCCACATTATTCCAATTTTGAGAGTTACAAATATTATGAAGACCACATTCCAAATAAAAATAACTGGCTTGCTTGAATAAAAAAAACACTAAATCACTTAATCAGTGATGCATACTTGCTCATCGACTACTTGTGCTGACAATGAGTCTCCAAATTGATCAATATGTTGCAGGAGACTAACACGAATAGCACGATCATTGGAGGAAAAAAGTTTCACAATAGTCGGTAACACCTGAAAAAAAAAATTGGAACTTACCTCTATGACATGACAACACTACGCAAATGGTGACAACATCATGGCACTTCAAGAGAAGCGTTATAAAAGTCTTTAAACCAACCCATGACCCATTAAAAAAAGATAATGTAAAAAGAGGCAAGGAAAAAGACCTTGACACTAAATTCTTCAGCTGAAAGCCAAGAACCCATTTTCAACAACGCAGTCAAAGCAGGGGCAGCAGCAGAACCAAATTCAAGGGCAGAAGCTAATAAAGGAAGTAACTGCAGAAACCAAGATGAAAATCAAAAAAGGAAAAAAAGTATATAGCATAGAATTCATGTTGACATACACATTAGAATCTGAATTTCCCACCTTTTTCAGTACAATTTGGCGAGGAAGTTGCTCTGCTAAATTTGGAAGTTTGCGGAAGAAGGTGTCTTTCTCAACACTGTCTTTCAAAGTAAGAATTTCCATAAAATGTATGGTGTCCACCAACTTATTCTGGAAGTATTCTGCAAAATCCAATTTTTTAAAAATTTAGTAAGGTCCAATGGAAAGCTAAGCAAATTTAGAAGTTAAGGAAACAATGGGAAACAAAACACAAAGCAGAAACTACAGAAGAAAAACAACAAGGAGAAAGTATCTGAACTCATGCAATCTAATTGAGCATGGAGATCTAACTTAAGGCACGAATATAATAGCAATTTCCTATAATATGTATTTGAAGAACTATAAAAACATGAAAGTCAGCTTTCACTATTCCATTCATAAGAATTTCCAAAATCAGATTTAACTCCTACTTTCTCCTCTCTTCCTGCTGAGGTGGCCAGATCAAATAATGCTCCTCAACTCTCTCCAAATGACGACAAGCCACTGACTACAATAACTTCGAGACATAGCTAGAGAACTCAAACACTCTGGTCAGCCTACCCTATGTTTGTCCATCGGTTACCCAATCATTTTAGTGCAATTATAGATTTGAGTGAAGTCTTCTTCAATTTATTTTCTGTTTGAAAAGAGGACAATATAAGTCAGCTTAACATTTTCTACTTCTCTTCTGCAACTGCACACACCTGTTGATGTTAATATAACTAGAGAAAATTTGACCTTTAATTGGTTAAGATAGCTACAGTAACTAGACTAGACTAATCAGTGCAGAAAAACCCCTAAACTCATTCTATAGAGGCTGTTTGGAAAGTAAATGGTTGTGGTGAATTCAAATGAATTCATCATTTTTAGTCAATATTCATTTTTTGTTATAATTGTTTTTTATTAAAATGAACTGAAATGGCTTTTAAAAGCCATGATTTTTGTGCACTTTCAAACCTGTGTGGAAGGGTCAGATTTGCTCAAGAATTCAGCTGGTGCAGGGACCCAGTTTTGGAAAATCAAAATCCCCTAAAGCTTATGAACATAATCAGGTAAATTAAGAGGGGAGCTAAAAGAAATGTGATCAGCACAATTACTTGTCCCTATATTGTTGGGTGGCCACATTTTCTTAAAAGCCAAAATTATCCTTGAAATTTTATGAATGCAGCATTTTGAGATGGATAAAATCGGAATTTTATCAATTTTTTTCTCCCTCAATTAACAAGCTCTACCTCATTGAATTCTAATCCTTACAAATTTATACAAAATAAGTATGTTTAGCAAAAATAACTTCAGTTCAGTTGAATTTTAATATGGATCTGATGCCAGACATGCTGCTAGTAGGACTAGAAAGTTCCTCCAAGAATATAAACTACAATCAACTCCTAATAAGAACTCACCACTATTTTCTAGAAGCTTTGCTGTGTTCATCCTGCGAGAAGGCATAGAACTCAATAGGCGCTGATAATCCTGAAGTAAAGACTGGGGAAGAAGTAGATGCAAATGAAAATAAATCATGAGTTGAAATCAAAGGAATCATCAAGGACATAATAAAACACGGAAAGAAGCCATGAAACAGTATCTAACACTATCATTATTACTAATATATGCGAATAAATTCCTGAAGGCAAACCTTTGGAATGGAAGCAGTGTTACGCAGCTCTTCTGTTTTCCCCAACTTCATACCAGTAAATAGTTCATATATAAGACATCCTAATCAATTAAAAACAGAAGGAAAAGGAAAACAATCAGATTGTACGCAGAAACTTGCATGGAAGAAAATAAAAATAGCTAGAGATTATTTTTTCCCCTGCATTTCTTTGCCTCGCCACATGCTAATTTAACCAACTTTGTTTACAAGAGTTGCAATGCACGGTGCATAATGATGATAGATAAGGAGCTAATAGTAAGAAAACTTGGAACATTTTCTCATACTTGATAAAATTGACCCCAAAACACAAAGCAAACAATGCAGAATGATTGTCTGGGGATCTAATAATCTAAAGGTGTGAGGAAAGATAAAGCATATGTAATGAAGGGAGGGCTGTTTAAGAAGACTAAAGGGAAAGTGAGGAAATCCTCGGGATAATGTGGACTGCGTAGCAGAACATAAGAGTACAGCTAAGGGGAAGTGAAATATAAGTGGCTAGGAATGTGGGTAAATAGCAACCGGCTTCAACAGTTATCATGGATCAACTACAGTAGCATTTGAAAAAGGATCAAAAGATTTTTAAAAGATGACTAAAGATATTTCAGGGGTTTTATTGAAGAGCTTGTCTTGGCCTCAAAGAACAGAGAGCTTCAAAAGCCATTCTGTTTGTAATGTGGGTTGAGAGGCAATCCCCATGTCCATTGGCAAAGTGAATAGACCAATAGAAACACTTGAATAATAGAGTAGCGACAAGTTTGTTATTCCTGTAGACATGATCATGTTTCTCTAAAAACACAAATTGTTTTAAGTGAACATATATGAATCTTAGATCATGTGTTTAAAAAAAATGCAATATGGTGCCCATGTGAAAATCATGGAGATGAGTCTATAGAACCAGCATCATATTCACATAATCTCCTAAAAAGGATCTACAAGGAAAATAAAATGAACATGTATTATCTTGTCCCGTTGAAAGGCCGAGTTCTAGTTAATTGAACAAATCAGTATAAGCACGCCCAACACGGCTTTTTGTTGATGAATGTCATTAAGTACAAAGCTAAGCCAACATATTAATTAAGCAACACATCAACAAATGGAGCAAAGGAGACATACCCAAGCCCCAAGAATCGATGGCCCAAGGAGGAGATTTTCTGATTGCCACCCAATCAGACTTGGCCAACTCTATTGGTTTATATTGTGATCCAATAAGCCATTCATATTGCTGATGAAAAGAAAAGAAAAACAAGCATAAATAGTATGTTAAACCCATCCAGCTATAACCATTGCTAGTCTTTAAAATAAATCCACGTTAAAATTTATGATAAACAGAAAGGATATCAGCCTTGGTAATTCCTACTCTACCATCCACCACCATAAAGAATTCTATAGTTGAGTAATGGAAGAATGTGCTGAAAATTTATAGCATCAGAGTAAAGTAAAACATTTTTATCATTGAAAACATGAGGTTACAAAGAACAAAACAGGCTGCATAAGCCTTAATCTAAATTAATCAAAACTCTTTCCTGAAGAAAAGAAGTGTATTAGTCCATGTAAATCAGTTGACAAGGAACAAAATTCTCAAAGCAGTTCTCAAGAAGCAATCAGAGTATTCCTACTCGCAAATGCTGCTCAATTTTGAAAATTTAGGAATATAGTACAATATAAGCCTGATATAGGAGTAACATGAAACTTCCATCAATTGCTCACTTCCAAACACTTGAATTACCAGCATTGGTCCGGTTGCATTCCCATTGTTTCCGTCAAACTCGGATAGAACATCAAAAGCATGCAACTTCCAATCTAATGTTGGTGTGACAACGACACTGGACAAACAAACATTACCGTGAACCTGCCATGGTCAAAGCTAGTCATAAAGTGATGCAAACAAAGAAGAATAAACTTTGGCAAAAGAAGTTAATGATTTTTTTCTGATCACTTGTAGAGATGAAAATGCTTACAAGTTTACAATCATTATTCAAAAAGCTCACAGCTTTAGCTATCTGGTTCAGCCCCCAAGCGTAATACTCATCCCTACCATAAAAGGAATTATGAGAAAAAATTTAAGGAACCCCATTAATTGAAAGGTAATTAAAAGTGAAAGATAGCCCCAGAAAGGAAAAGGGTGGAGGAAACTGGCCAAAACACTCTTGGATAAGGCTTAGTTTGATTGAGAGGAGTTCAATTTCTAATTGTCGTTTTCAACAAGTGTCACCATTTTATGTATTGAGCGTGTCATCTTATGTAGAGAACATCACAGAATGAGAGCAAGGAATTATAGGAGATTGTCAGATCAAAAAGTAGTTATAAATGGAAGTTCTTAGAATGTTAATCTGCATGTCAAAAGAAAATATATTATCATGATAAGGAGAGCAAAAGCTTGTGTTAGGAATTGTTTAATATATATATATATATATATATATATATATATATATATATATATATATATATATATATATAAAGGGCCGCTGGAATTGGAATAGGCAAAATAAGAAAACAACTCCAGCAGATTAGAGCAGTCAAACCTTTGTGTTCCTTCTAAACCTAGTTCCTTAATCTTCTCAGATAGCGGCATAACAGGCTCAGTTACTATATAAATAGTAATTCTCGAGCTAGAACCTTCAACACTTTCAACTTCAGTACTGTGAAGAAATGACAGAATATTTGGATGTCTGACCTGAAAAGAAAGAACAGCAGCTTCATTACGAGTGGGGCAATGGTTTGAATACGTAAATTTAACAATAAAGGATAGAAAAAGCCCTTATGATAAGATTACGAGAGCTTTAAGCAGGTCAAAGATTGTAAACACCTAATTTCATAGCAGTTTGCAGGAGGATACAAGAAGCCTTAAAAAGGAGAACCCTTATCACAAATTATAGATCACAAGGAAGCAAGGATGAAATTAATATGTATCATAAAACAAAAGCTTTGAATCGGATAATTTTAAAAAGCAGCCTAAAAAATACCTAGTTTTAGGCTGCATTTGGTTATTGTCTCGTAACAGGAAAAACATAAACACAAAAATGTGAAAAAAAAAAGTAAATCGGTTTCAGGGACAGTTTTGGATTGAATTTTTGTCCTTCAAAAGCAAGAAATCTTAATTGTCTGTCTCTTCTATCCCGGAAAGTAAACAAACGCTAAACAGGATTAAGAAAGGCAGAAATGAAATCAATTTTATAGCAAAAAAAAAGAGAAAAGGAAAACTGACAGTACGAAGACGCTTGACACCATTACGAGCAGCAGCTAAATGGGCATCCTGTGCGTTACTTGCAGAAAAAGAAAAGATGGACACCGGAGATCCATCATCATCCTGAACATCAAATCAAAACCAACTGCAATTAAGCATCATAAGTGACAGATAAATAAAGGGAAAAGGAGAAGAGTAAAGGGTGAGAGACTCTCACCTTGGAGGAGGTGCCGCGATGGTGAGTCCAGGAGCCCCAAGCGGAGGGATAAGGATCGCCGATATTGTAAGGGAGATCTTTAAGTCCAGTACCAGATGCACCACCTACCACTCCTTTTAAAAATCTCAGCATTATAATTAACCCAGTCGCTGGGCTCGAGGACTCGAGAGATCTATTTCTAAACAAATCACAGATAGAGAGGGAGGGAGAGCGAGAGAGAGAGAGAGAGAGAGACTTCTTTTCCTTTCTGTTTCTGTTTCTCTGCGTAAGAGAAGACCTGGGTGGGGAGGGGTGGGGGTGGCATCGGCAAAATTTAAAATAAAAATAAAAGTTAACAATATAGACATAATTTACTGTTAATTGCTATAATAAAATTATCATTTCATTTTTTATTTTATTTATTTATAAAGCTTAGTCATATAAAAAAATAGTATTTGTAAAATTTATTGGGGTATTTTGATTAATTACTTTTTTTATATAGTGTAATGATTGAATTAGCCTTAAAAATAAAGTTTCAATTAATCATTCCAAAGACTTTCTGGATTTTTTTTAATGTATAGTGAAAATATTTGATTGCCCTTTATACTATATTTTTTCAGCTTTGCTTTAAGAGTATTTTTATATAGTTTTTTTTTGTTATATTTATGGTGAGATAGGGGTTTTTGCCTTTTAACACAAATCTAATATTATTAAAATTAAAAGTTGTTAGATGTGTTGGATCTACACAGAGATGCATCATCTCTATCTATATTATTTGATTGGCACTCGAGATGCATTACAATGATCGTATTTTGATTTCTTTTTATTTTATCCTCAATCCTTTTTTTGGTTAATTTTTTTCCAATTTGATCATTTGGGTCTATTTTATCTTCCAATTTGATCTTTATTCTCTCTATTGCTAATTATTTTTGTTTTATTTTGAATTATTTTTTTTAATTGCATCCCTTATATTTGATTTGTAATTTGATCTTCATTATTTTGGTTTTTTTTTTATTTTATCCTCAATATTTTTTTTGATTTTTTTCAATTTTATCCCATAATATTTTATTTTATTTGTGTTACAATTTCTAACTTCATTCCTTTGATTTTTGTTTTTTTTTTTAATTTCATCCCTTAATATTTTTTATAGTAAGGATTTAGTTTCGTTATTTTTTTTATGTTTGCCTTCTATGAGCTGATTTCAATATTGTAAACTAAGTAACATGTTTTAAAGATTAGTATGGGTTGACTCCAACTTGTTTTACATATTGTTTTTAATTATTCCTTTACCTATTTCATCATTTATCATTATGTTATCGAGAATTTAACTTTATTAGTTTTTTTAGTTTTTTATATAGGTTTGTCAAGATCTCATATCTAACGTTATATATTTTATATATTAACTTGTATTTATTTGAATTTTTGTTTTTTCACCTCTTTTTTTTTACGTAATTGTTTTTTTATCTCCATCAAAAAAAAAAATTGGCCAATTGAACAAATCTCTTTTTGAAAGGCCAAAGAATTGAGGATCATGACATGCCTAGCCTGTTTTTTTTTTTTTTTTTGGCTCTCTACAATTGCATCATTCCGTGTGTAGTTTGCTTATAATTTAGCACCACGTTTTATTTTTTTTTAGATTATCCTCACATTATAGTCATTGGCTTTTCTTATACTAAAAAAAAATAAATTAAGCGGCCAGCGGAAAAGCATGGTTTACACAGCTAGTAAAATAAAATACACAAAATGGAATGAACTGGAGATAACTACACCAAAAAAATTAAATTAAACTGGTCATTTTGATTAATTGGGCTTGTAACCACGTCAAATTTTGGGCTGGGCTGGGCTGGTGTGGGCTTAGGTGTGAGCTTAGATTTTGGGTTTGTATTGTTATTGGCCTTTTTTTTAATCTCCAGGAAAACAAAACCGTAGCCGATGGAAGAAAAAAGGAATAATAATAAAAAAAAGGTACAGATCAGCACAATATAAATCATCTTTTGTGTCTATGATCTTATTTGTTTTTTCCTTTTAAAAATATTTTTTAAAAAATTTAATATTTTTTTTTTGCATTAAATCAATTTTTTTTAATGTTTTTAGATCATTTTAATGTATTGATATAAAAAATAATTTAAAAAAAAATAAAAAAATTGATGTATTTTTAAGTAAAAAATATTTTAAAAAGCAATCAAAACCACACTTTAAAAAAAACAAATTTTCTTTGCAAGCAGCAAGAGGGAAGAAGAAGAACATCAGACCACTCCTATAAAAGCTTTGAGAAGCTTTTCTCGAGCGATTATATTTCCGGCAAAGTCCCATGTTAAAGCAAATTTCATGTCTTTTTTGGACTATCCTCTTCATACAGTTTAATGATCGTTTTTATACTTCAATTATTGGAGTTGTAACATGTAAGGTATCAATTTTCCAACTTTATCCTTGAATTATTATATTTTGAGTAAAAATTCTACCCACTTTTTTATTAAAAGGACCTTTTAAAAAGTTAGAAAAGATATTCGTTTTTTTTTTTCGTATTTTTAATCGAAACTTTTCAGAAATTATAACAAAAACTCAATGTATTTACATAAATAATTTTATAAATTCTCAAGGTCAAGAAGTATTTTTTAAATTTCTTAAATATTAAAAATCTGTGAAATTACAAAAAAAAAATAGAAAATAATGTGGAATGTGTTTATACAAAATAATAATAATAATAATGACGTGTTATTTAACTAAAAATAATACCTTCTATTTTAAAAATCAGTGAAGAAATATGAGATTGTCAGTCATCAACCAATAAAGATAGTTATGATTGATTATCAACTTTGAGGGTGTAACTCAACTGGTCAGACTCTAAATTTGCTTCTTAGAGGTCACTAATTCGAGTTTCACAAGTCTCAGGGCTACTGAAGGCTTATATGGTCATTAATTTCAGGACCCGTGAGATTATTTAAGATACACACAAGTTGATCAGGACATTCATTTTAATAATAATAATTAAAAAAAGAAGTTATTGTCGGATATCAACTATATATCAACAAGAGGTTAAGATTCATATTGACAGTCAACAATTAAGTCATATGCAAAACAAAACAGGAGTCTTTAGCAAATTAACTAGTAAATAATATAATATAACAAAAATACAGTAGATTAATATATTTTAATTTTTATGATAATTTGATTTAATTACAATATTGGTGCATTGTAACAGCAGATTAATATTCCTCGAGCTGTATGCATTTATTCTTCATATACTGTATGGTTTTGGAGTCTCAGTTGAAGCTCATAATTAATACATCAATTTACATATAGTAAAACTATTGGAGTTATGGTAAAATAAAAATAAGTAATTTGATCTATTATATCCTCAAACTGTAAATTTATTTTGATAATTTATTGCAAATTTATTTTTCATCAATTTTAATTCATTCTGGTAATTTTATCTATTATATCCTTAAATTATTATTTATTTTACAAATCAAAGCTTGCCATCAAATTTAATTTTTTTTATATAAATAATTTGAAAAAACAAACACTGGATGTCAAGCATGCAGTGCTGTCATTTTTACAATTTGAATTTGAACGAACATCATTAAAAAAATAAAAAATTCTCCCAAATGTTTTCAAATTGTTAAAAGGGCAACATTGAATGATTTGGTTTTTTTTTTAATTATTTTTGTATATATAAAAAATCATATTATTTTAAAATGGCATTATATATAACATGTGCATGTTTGGGAGTGTGGTTGCGGTTGCTTTTTAAAGTGTTTTTTATGTTGAAATACATCAAAATGATATTTTTTTATTTTTTAAAAATTATTTTTGAAATCAACGCTTGTATAAATCAAATGGATAGTTTGAGCCTATTTTACCATAAACTTAATAGTTTAAAGGTAAATTTGTTGACATTTAAATTTTTATACCTTATGGAAACGTGATTCAAGTGACGTTTTATAAAATATTTTTGTTTAAAATTGATTTTTTTATGTTTTTTTTTTAATGTGTTGATATAAAAAATAATAATAAAATATTATTTTAATATATTTCTAAATAAAAAATATTTTAAATATAATAACTATCATACTCTCTCGAATATTTTCTTGAAAATTCATTAGTGGACTTTTTATTTTTCATCCTCTACGTGGAATAAAGGCTAAAAGGGCAATTCTGCTTTTGCATTTATGTGTATAACTAGTTATTAGTCTACATACTATAACTGATATCATTTTGAAGCAATTTAATTTTTTTTATATATAAAAGTAATTAGAAAAAATCAGAAAAATCAAACACTGAATGTCAAGCATTCAATGCTGACATTTTTACAATTTGAACAGAGAGAGAACATCATCATTTCAAAAAAAAAAACAAAACAAAACTTCTTCTAAATGTTTTAAAATTGATAAAAAGCTTAAAAGAAATATTTTCAGTGTGTTTAAGAATGTGATTATATTTATTTTTTAAAATATTTATTATTTAAAAATATATCAAAATAATATATATTTTTTATTTTTTAAAAATTATTTTTGACATCAATGCATCAAAATGATCTATAAATATTAATTTAAAATAAAATAAAAAAATAAAAATATTCAAAATTTTCAAAAACGGTTTTAAAACATAATGAACACACAATTTTTTGAGATTTAATATTAATTAATTAATTTAAAATAATTAAATTACCCTGATTGTTCTGGAATTAATAAAAAAACTTATATGAAAAAACCAAAAAGCCCTTAAATTAATATTTGATTTTTTTTTATTTCAAGGGAAAAGATATCCTTTCACTGGATTTAAAAATAATGAAATATTTAAATACTCTCAATGAACAACTTAAAAATTTTAAACCAAAACATAATTAAATAATTTTACTGTTTTAAAAACAACGAAAAGTGTATACACAGTAGAAAAGTCACATATATACACAGTATTTTTTTAAAAAAATTATATATATATATATATATATTTTTGCTTCAAATTTTTTTTTTGAGTTTTTAAATCATTTTGATACACTAATATCAAAAATAATTTTAAAAAATAAAAAAATATTATCTTGATACATTTTCAAGTAAAAAACACTTTAAAAAACAATCACAACTACATTTCCAATCACACTTGGAAGGTTCTATTTGTTTTTGCGTTTGAAAAGCGCTTTTGAAATTTTTTTTATTTTTTTTAAATTAATATTTTTTTAATGTTTTCAAATATTTTGATATGCTGATATTAAAAATAATTTTTTAAAAATAAAAAATTATTTTATTATATCTTTATATAAAAAATATTTTAAAAAACAACAAAATTACACAGAAGCTACCAAATGTACTAGACATTGCCGATGAAGGGAGGGAAGAGACCGTAGTCATGAAGTCTTGCTTTGCCGCGCCAATGATTACGGAGAATCTGGAGGAGGAAGATTGGAAACCTCCTCCACAAAGCTACCTCCGAATTAAGAAAACCCAAACGGTGGCAGGAATTCACCGCCATTGCCCTTTATATACACACGACAAGGGACCCATGGAGGATTGACCCTCGTTTGCCTACATGGACGGTCGTCCTTCTAGGAGTTAAGGGCCATTAACGGTCACGACCCATCACCACGCAGGGCACAACTGTGGTCCAGCTTCGGGCTTTTTTTTTTAAAAAAATAATAATAATATTATAGCCACAATTTAAATTTACTATTTAAAAAACTTAGCTGTTGTTTAGTGTTTTGGCTTTTTATTAAGTTATTTCAAGAAATGAAAAACAAAATCTGATTTGATATAGAGAAAAACTGTTTCAGATAAAAAGGCATTGCTACTTACTTTGGTGGAAGCATGTTTGCTGTTTAAGAGCTTTTCTTGTCATGATAGCTTTTGATTACTAGTTTTTCCTAGATAATTTATTTGCATTGTGTTGCTGATGAAGTCGTAAAAAAACTTCACATAAAAATGAAATTTTCTTGGTTGAGTTTTGGACCTAAGTTGTTTTTATAAAATCAAGATTCTTGTAGAACAAATGACACTTCAATGCTTAATTAAGTTAGTACTTGAGTTTGATTGATCAAGTAACAAGTATCTAAAATAATATTTGGTTGTGTGTAGAGAAGCTCTGTATGTTCTTTCTAGGTTGTTGAGATGAATCCTCATTTTTTTTATCACTAAACCCGAGAACATATAGCTCACCCTGAAAAATATCTAGAATAGCTCACCATGAAAGGTGGCATTCTCCATTGTGGTAACTCTAGCTGAATTTGTAGCTTGTATAACTAGACATGTATTACTAAAGATAGCTTTCTCATTATAGCTAGGCCGTACCTAACTGAACTATAATGTGTAGTTTGGTTGGGTAAGCCTAAGATTAATCTTTTTTTTTTTTTGTATCACCTATATCTTGTAAACTTACATGTTTGAAAGATTTTAAACAGTTAAAAAGGAAGAGGAAATACTTACAATGTAAAATTTTACTTTTGTGTACGCATAAAAAAGTTGTCTTTATTAGCATCCCTTTGAATATTTTCCATTTTGTTTTTAAATTTTAGAGATAAGCAATCACATGAACCTAGAGACAAATGGTCATAGACCTGGAGATAATTGGTCACAATGACCTGGACATATGTGGTCATAAGGACTTGAAGATATAATGGAGATTTTACTATAGGAATTTCAAAGAGACATTCTGTGTTTGAAGACATAGAGATGCAATATTTTTTTTTTTGAAAATTCAAAAGATAATGGAGATATGACTTCTAAGATTTATCTTATATAAGGTAGTACATCAAGAGAATTGTTTCCTATTTATTCATATTGTATCTACTCATTCATAAAATTCTTGAAGATATCCTTTAGAAATCAATATTTCTATCTCTTTTTTAAGTGTATGACACTCTTTTGTGTCATGTCTATGATAGAAGTTGGAGGAGAAGACGAAGGAGAAGACAAAGGCGAAGACGGATCTTCACTGAAACCAGAAGGGCGATGAGGTTGACCAAATGGACTAGTGAGGGTTGCCAACAACCACTCGAGGGCATTCACTTTATCCCTCAATTCAATCATATCAAACCTAAATTGGGCTGTCTCAACATAAACTAGGCCGACTGAGCTTGAATTTGTTTTCGTATAATTGTCTAGATGTCTGAAGATTGCTAGCTCAATCCCGATTGCGAGGAATCAATAGTAGATACATTATGGCCCATCCATGTATCCTTGACTGTGGTGTTAGAGATACCATAAACTCAATTTCTATTAGGTCTACTAGACGACCTAGCCTCTAACCATAAATCCAAATTGAGTTCTAGATGGATCAAAAGATCATCCACTTATCTCTCCTACAATTAGGTGTAATATTTTTCCTGAAAAAAAAAACAAGTCAGTAAATTTAAAAAGAGTAATAACTTAAGAAAAAAAATATTGAAATCCAACTTACCCAGAGCTTTTAAGTTTGGTTATTCATGAGTTGTTGCATCTCTTTTCGACGGTTCTCATTTTGCATGTGGGTTTCAACAAAAAGCTTTGTTGGTCTTGGATCACATCCAAACATCGTAACCTGCAAAAATAAAACTATTGTTAGTTAAATATTTTCATATAATACAACAATTAAAAAAAAAATCTTATAAAATAGAATATTACCATTGGTTTTGCATGTGAAACAAATAGAATGGATTTGTTGGTGTGCATGATAATGGAATCATGAATCTTCTTGGTCTGGTTCTCCATGCTGAACTGTGACCACCGTATGAAATGCTTAGACATTACGTGTTGGATATAAGCATCCTAAATAGCTTTCGAGATGTGCGAAGGTCTAAAATCCCTCCACACGACCACGTCTTCCCAACCTAGAAGACCTTTTTTTTTTGCATATTTCTTTGATTTTTTAGGCCTTGTATCAAAAATCATGCAACTTGGTTCTTAGAAAAAAATTATCAGTTAATATTATGAAAATTTTTAAAAAAACATCACATTTTGAATTCAATCTTACCTAATAGCACTGTGATTCTTCCAAACTCTTCTGGCAACGACATTGTCAACCTCTTCCAAGTAAAATTTTTCCTTGCTTTTCTATAAAATGATTAGCTTATTAAAATTAAAAAACTAACCGAATTAAATATTTTTAAAAATTATTTATTATATACCAACCTTGAACTTTTCTATCCACACATCAATTATAGGCTTCCATTTAAGATTTTTTAAAACCTTACTCAACTAAAATAAAGACACTTCCATCGATAATTTCATTGGCGATGTTTTCATGTGAGCAACCTCCACATTTATAAACTTGAGATTTTATTCACTCATAGAAACTAATTATTCAAAAAATATTCATTGTTGTTTATTTTTTTATCATATAGGAAAGGAAAATAAACTTACATGTTGTGGTTAGGCTTCCATCGAGTAATAAACTTCTTAGTGCATACATCCTGCTTAGAAGAGACACCTTCTCTTTGGGCTGGCCTTACACTCAATGAGCTTACATCGAGAGAGGGTGCATGTGCTTGAGGTAATTAGTCATGGTCAACACCTAGCAGCTCACGGTCATCAAAAGCGCTGCCAAAAGAACCAATTATGTTCTATTAGTATTATTGTTTAATGACCTTGTCTTCATCATCTAAACAAATTATGTATAAAAAAAAGTTAATAACATTATCATTATATCCTATTTTAAAAACAATTTGGCAACACCTCCCTCATATAAGAGACTATCTAAATTTTATTAATTGCAAATATATACACATCAATAAATAAAGCCAAAAACCAATTGATTTTATTTATGACTAACATTTAATTTTAAAAACATTTTGAAAATTCAGTTAACATCTTAACACTCTAATATATTTTTACAATTAATGAATGTTATTGCTATCTATTGAGACAAAAGGAGACACATGTATGATAACTTCTAGAGAAAACATGAAAAAAAAAAATCAACATCATGTTTGGCCAAATACCTCATGTTCATTCTTTTAGAAATCAATTTAGCCTAAGTACATAAGTTCACAAATTTCCATACATATTTATACAAATTTAGCCCATTTGAGACATTACAACCATACACAAAATCAATCTATTTTCAACAATAATATAAGCACATTTGAAAATTCAAACTCAAGCACTCATACACATCTTTGGTTATTAATCCATCAATATATACACACATCATTATTTATTTAACAACCACAATACAGACATGCACTTTTTTGACCATGACGATCCACTCACACGCTTTCATGACTATCATAACCGTCCATAAATACTTGCATTGATGTTTGTCATATCAGCCCATATTCATGCATTTTTGGGTTGTTGTAATAGCCTATATTTTCCCACATGTGAGGGTCGTCGTAAGAACCATAAATTCCCTATATTCTAGCTATTTTCATATTTATTTAAACACAAACTTTTTATTTCCACGACTACCAGTTTCATCTCCACAAATCACTCACAATTTTATATTATGCATTTTACTTCAAAATATGAAATTTCCACACTTCTATATACCAAAAAAACATTAATCAACTAGTAATACTATTTTATCAATTTTCTAAATATTATCAATGAATTCACCGACATATATTAGCGATTGTTATATTTCATTGGGAATTCTATCTACAATACGGACATGTCATATTTTCTGATGGAAATATATACCGAAAGAATACCTGTTCCATTTTTTTCATTCATTGATTTTCACTTGTAATTCTCTTGATATTCATCGATGAAATTTTTTTATCAGTGAATACCAATAAAAACAAGTCATTTTTCATATATAAATGACACCATAACTTGCCACTAATATTTTTTCCGTCCATATTTTTATTTTTACTTTGAACCACTACTTGGTACCATCGCGAAATCACCTGTTGTTACTTCAAGTGCATTAAGAAGTTACAAATTGGATTTTCTTTATTTAAAAAAAGAAGGGTCGCTATTGATGTAAAAGATGGGTCGTTAGTCGTTGACAATTCCGTAATTAATTACGTGCTCTTTCTTTGCCTAGGAATTCCTGTAGGAACGCATATTTTTCCTATTTCAAGGTTTAGCACGGATCTGAATTAATGATTGATCAGTGACAGAAGACGGGAAAGTGGGAATTTCAAGGCTACACTAGGAAAGTTCTTCAAGGTCCAAAATTGACGAAATGGGTTTCAATGGGGGCATGGTCTTCGTCTAAACTCACTAAAAGGTTTGAAGTGCATGCTAAGGAGACCGTGACTTGGTCATATTTTCCAAGCTCTAATTTCCTCTTTGTACCGTGTCATAGATACATCAATACTTTGAATAATTACCCACTTTTTCTCTAAGATGAAGTACCGAAGCACTAACACAGAAAGCTCACCGAAAATCTCCATTATTGCCCCCATTTAAATTTCTTCTGTGTTCCCATCAAAGACCATCCAAAAAAGCACTAAAAAACAACAGGAAACCATGGATGACACCATCTCTCTTATTCTTCATGGGTGCAAGCTTGCTAAAGACCTTGAATTAAACCTAGCAAACTCAGCCAGCCAACCAGAAACTCTATCCAGGTTGTGTGAGGAAATCATTAGGGTTTTCGCTAATGCCAAGGAGAGTCTACATGCTCATCAACTAGGCACCACTTTCTACCCTCATCCTATGTTGTTTCGTGAGCCACAGGACTTACAGCAACAGCAGAATATTGATCCTATCTTACAGGAATGGCTAGGGACTAGTTGCACATCGGCCATGGAGACGTTGTTTCATCAAACGCAAGGCGTTATGGCTGAGAGTGCCTTGGGATTGATTGAGAGTAAGATAGGTGGAGGAATACAGATGGGATCAGGAGGTCTAGCTATTGAATCAGGTAGCAGATCAGATGTCCAGGCAGTGGATGCATCAGATTCTGGCAGAGGTTCTTCATCATCCTCAAAAAGACCGCGAATAAGGTGAGAGAATTCAATGCTTGTGTTCATTTTGATTTTTGCATATCATCAAAACTTCAGTCACTGTAACATTTTCCTATACGTAATATATATAGATTACTTGTGTTTTACTTCGGAATCATCCATGTGAACCAATTAAACGTAGTTCAATGTGTTTTACAACTCCCATGCCAATTGCCGAAAGGAAATTGTATGGAAAGTAGATCATAAAAGCAAAGCCCATTTAACCCTTTTCCCTGGAAAAGAGGTCGGTAGCATTGTTCGCACCATACATATTGTTTTCTATGAAAATGTTGAATTAATATACAGACTCAGGTATGTATATTCATGCATACCATATACACTATATATTTGTATTCCGTTTTGGAATCATGAAAATAGAACCTATCTTGATAAAGGAGATCAAGCTTAAGCGGGTCATGATTAACAAGTACGAATTCGTTTTATTAGGCTAATGACTATCTTGCTATGAATTCTAAACGTGTAGGAATGATGATGCCGAGAAACGGACGGTGAGGGTACCTGCTCAACAGTTCGGCAATACTGAAATCCCACCGGAAGATGGTTTCTCTTGGAGGAAATATGGGCAGAAAGAGATTCTGGGGTCAAAGTATCCGAGGTAATTACAATGTGAATGGCTGAGAGGAAATCTTATTCTTTTAGATTTTCGTAGAAAACATATGTATCTTATATGACACATTCAAATCATAGAATATTAAGATATGTATGCTGCTCTTCTCAGGCATTGAAAGTCTTTTCATAATATACTATTAAACTTGCGTTTTCTTCATGCTAGGTTTTGCCTTTCTTTCAGTAGACATTGACTTGGTACACAACCAACTAAAAGATTGAGTCATTGACTGTTTATTGGGAAATGGTCTTGCGCTTGGAAAACTCCCCAAGCATATCATTTTCCATGCCATGGCATGAATAGACTTGAGAGAGAGATTTAGAAAAATCAAATTGACCAAGTTGATTAAAATCATCTTGTTTAGGACTACTTATGCCATTGACATATGTTCTTTATTTTAACTCTATAATCTGTTGTCCCTTTCAGGGCCTACTACAGGTGCACCAACCAAAACTTGTACCATTGCCCAGCCAAGAAACAAGTTCAGCGACTTGATGACGATCCCTACAGATTTGAAGTAGTATACCGTGGCGAGCACACTTGCCACTTGTCTGCCACCGCACCATCAGCTCCACCACCAGCACCAGGAATTACTCAAGAGATGGCCCAAACTATGATTGGTCAGCCTCAACCATCCGCAGCAACTTCTCTAGGCAGATGGGTGGAATTTCGTCTGGGTCCTGGAGGTGGTGCTGGCAGCAGCAGCAGCAGCAGCATGGCTGCAGGTAGTAGCGGCGGTGCGGCTGGTCCCTCCACTGCTGGTCGATATGGTAAAGAGGCTGATTACCCTATAACAGATATGGCGGATGCCATGTTTAATTCTGGCAGTAGTAGCACCAACAGCATGGAACTTATTTTCCCTTCCATCTCGGAAGAAAAAAGGGATCAGCCAAGCGATAAAAACAATTCACAGGCCTAGCAGCAGTGCTAGTTAGAATGGATGGATTTCCTTTAATTAGCTGTTTCTTTGAGGGGGAAACGTAGTTACTTAAATTGACAGGTTAATTCATTAATTAAGGCATCGATTTGAAATTGTAAACATGACTGTCCTGATTCTTCTCTTTCTGTGGGACTTGCTGGGTTAGCGAGTACGATTTTGATAGCAATTTTTTGTTCGTTTCATATTGATTGATTGCTTCATGGGCAGGCAAGAAATCTCATCACAGTAGTCTATGCAAAGATCATCCTTAAACGTGTACATGTCAGTCAGATGTTGGTGTAGACATTTGTCATCAACAGTAGTGTACACTTATCTGTCTGTACTGAAGAACAGTGTAACTCGCTAGCCTCTGTAAGAATAAAGAGTACGAGGTTTCTTCCATGCTAATCTTCTACCTTTGGCTTTTTCGAGGCAGCATTGCATACCTTGCTCATTAAGAAATATGAATCACCAATAAACTGTTGATACTAAACCTGGATTAAAATTAATATCATAAAAAAGTTTTTATCTAGGACTTTGTCTTTGTTCATCGCTAACAATATTCGCTAGCTCGACAGGACGACTGATTGACCAATTAATGACTTGATACGTGTGTCCTAATTTCACATAAACAGTATGCTTAAAATCTTTGAGTATCCTCTTAATCAATTTGGTCAAAATATTGACCCATTAAACTCTAGATTTTGGTTATTTTAAAGCCTCGTCTTTGTCTTTGATTTGTAGTAGATTGACCATGTGGTCCATTAGTCAACAAATAGTAGCTAATGCCATGACGACATTTGGCCACCTGGTTTCACACTCGATGTTAACTTAAATAAGAAACTTTAATAAAAAAAAATGTACATAGTATTATTCTAAATATAGGAAGTGAAAGAAATAAAATATTCATTCATCTATTATTTCGGTTTTAGATTTTATGATAATGTAACCAAATTGGGTGAAGAGTTGAGCCTAAATGACCGGAGATCAAGTGACCCGAAAATATTTATAAGGGTACATGCAATACTGAATGACTCGAGGATGGGCTCGAGATTGGATCCATGTTCGGCTATCAAAAAAAGTTTTTCTTGTCTTCTTAATAAATATCAAATAATAACATCATTTAA
Organism: Populus nigra; assembly: GCF_951802175.1. Classification (NCBI taxonomy): domain Eukaryota; kingdom Viridiplantae; phylum Streptophyta; class Magnoliopsida; order Malpighiales; family Salicaceae; genus Populus; species Populus nigra. Next base: position 5,990,088 of record NC_084862.1, on the reverse strand, counting down.
GAGTTTAAGCTGTTAGATAAGATTAAAGATATGATTTATATTATTCTTTAATACATTTTCTCGGATAAAAACTTTTTAGACTTGAAACTTACACAAACCCACATCATCTTATATTGTTAATTTTATCAAATAGAATAATGGTGATAAGATTCAAACTCGTGATCGATTGATTAACAAAACTTTGATACCATATCAAATAACTATATAATTGAAAAACTTAAATAATTAAATGAGACTTTAAGATATTATTTATATTATTCTCTAACAGTATACTAATGAAAATTTAAATCTTTGATAGTAATACTGATGTGAAAAGGTGCAAGTTTAAGATCAAATTGAAAGGATTTTAAAGCTGAATGACCATTTTATAAAATCAATGAAAAATCTCATGTTGAAGTAACCGTTTTGTGAACTTGTATTTGGGGTATGACTTCAATTGCTCCTGTTCAATTCTTCAATACTCCCACGAACTGTCACAATTCCAATGTATCTGTGTCACAGGAAGGAAGAATCACAAGAGAGCAAGATTGACATTTAATTTTATTAAATCTTAATTGCGTGACTGCAATTTCAATATTATCTATTAGCAAGTAGTTTTATTACATCTAGCTGCAAGAGCAGGACCATCCTGGAACTCAAACCTAAACATTGGTATTTGATCCAAATTTTCATGGAGCAGTTGGAACCTTGTCAACGCCAAAAACAATTACTTTAAGGTTGTTTGAGAGAGGTCTATACTTAGCATTGTTTCTAACAACATTTAATTAATTTTTATAACACAAACCTGATCCTCATCAAGAAGTGGTCTGAATTTTTCAACCTGTGATGGGTGTATAGAGCCGTGGATAAGGGTGTGATAGAAACGCACACAGATTAGCAATTGGGCTATTATCTATTTTGATCTGTAAAGGATAATAATGTCCAAATTAAGAACAAGCCTTCTCATCAAGCAGTATGAAATCGTAACTCAACATTTCGTTTGTTTTTGCTTTGATTCGCTCGATATATATATATATATATATATATATATATATATTTTGTAAAATGTTTATGGAAAATATAATTCAGAAAGTTTTTTTATGTTTATTTCTCGTAAAATATCTTACAAAAAATTAATTAATTAAAAAAGATTTTACAATTAACATTTAAATATAATTTATTTATTGAAAAATACTTTTAGCTCATAAAATATTTTATAAATAGTAATGCATTCACAATATCATCCATCTATTTCAACCACTACCTCTATATATCTCATCACCACCTCCTTCTCCACCATCATTTCTTTTTTCACCACCACCACAACTACCATCTCACCATCACAGCCGTCATCTCACCACCATCATTACCAGAAAGTTAAAAAATACAAACAAAAATACCCATTGAAAAATTTTCATTGGTAGATTACGGTGAACTTTACCAACGAAATAGTTCGCTTTATATGTTGGTAAACACTGATGAAATTTTTTTTATCAGTGTATATCAAGGGAATTACAGTGAGAAAAGAAGGAATAAAAAAAGCAATAAGATACAATGAAATGTTATTTTTACAGAAAAAAATAACAATGGAATAAACCTGTCAGCAATATCTGCTCATGAATCCATCAGTAATATTTAAGTTATGATCTGGCGAGCAACCCTCCTCTCCCATCCTTTATTTCCTCTGCCTCTATTTTTTCTGCAAAAAACAATAGATCCCTTCCCCCTATTTTATCATAAATCAACTTCTTATCACCACAAATCTGCCCACCCCAGCACTTAGTCTGTCAACATCATTGTTTTGATTTAATTTTTTTATATAGTTTCCCACATCAAGTAAGCAAAACTACTCATTTTTTGTTTTAACAAAATTTTAAAATGATAATTTTTATTGCATATTTTTTTGTATTATATGTAGTATGTGTGTTTACTTGCTATATAGCTTTTTCCCATATAAATTTGTTATATGAATGTATGATTTGTACATGTTAGGGTTTGTTTGAGATTTTTAAAAATTGTATTTGTTTGTAATTTGATAAAATTGATTTTGATTTTATGACTTAGGTGTTTTGTAATGAAATAAATAATGGGTACATTTTATATTTTGTCAATTGTATTGTTGAGTTGAAAATTTTGGTAAATATGTAGGAATTTGAATTTATGTACATAATTGATAATGATTTAAGAGTACTATTAAAATAGATTCAATTTAGTTTGAGCTAAACCAATGTTAACTAATTTATTTAGTTCACATAATTAATGAATACATGTTGTCATCAATATTCTATATAGATTTGATATAAGTAACGAATTATCGTTCATAGATGTATCAAGATTCACCTTAAGGGTTGCGTAGGATGGATTATTGTAATGAAGTTGAGGGTTTTATTAATTACACACTATTTAATTCGAGAAATACTAGTGGAGGCAGTATTAGAAATATGATTATGGATGCGATGAAAATGAATCAGGGTTATGCATGTGAATGTTCAATTATAGATGAAAAACCAAATGTACATAACTAGGTTTTTTGATCTTTTAAAAGATTTTGGTGAACCATTATGAGATGGGTGCAAAAATTACAATAAATTATTGGTTGTTGCACAGGTGTTCACCATCAAGTCAAATCATGGGCTAAGTGAGGCCGGTTATGATAGAATTGTTGAATAAGCAAGAAACATTTTACCTAAAGGGAATAAGCTAAAAGAGAATTTTTATGCTGTTAAATCCATGATGAAACGCTTCGGCCTAGGATACTAGAAAATTAACATGTGTGCAGACTTTCTACATGTTATACTACCTTAAAAATACATATTTGACTGAGTGTAAAACTTATAGGCATGCTCAATCTAAACTCAGAACTGACAGAGAAAAGACTCTTGTTGCACATAGAAAACTTATATACTTCTCAATCACTCCTAGACGACAAAGGTTATTCATGTCTCAAAAGATTATTAAGCACATGACATGACATCATTTACATGATACGATGGATAGAGTCATGGTGCACCCATCCAATGATGAAACCTAGAAAAGTTTTAATAGGGTACATCCTCAGTTTTTAATTAAATAAAAGAATGTACATCTTGGGTTATATATAGATAGATTCAATACATTCGGGTCATTTGCTACTCCTTATTCTTGTTAGCTGGTGATACTTATGGTTTACAACTTGCCACATTGGAGGTGTATGAGGCCATAGTTCATGTTTTTAATCTATGGTCATACCCAGTCCTAATAGTTCGGGTCAAAATATAGATGTTTGTTTTCAATCGTTGATTGATAAGTTGAAGCAGTTATGGTCATTCAGATGGTTTTTGATTGGAGCACACATGAAAAATTAACATGTCCATACTGTATAGAAAATAACAAGGCTTTTATGTTAACAAATAGTGGTAAAATATCTTTTTTTATTGTCACTCGTGATTCTTGCCAATGGATCACAAGTATAAAAATAACAGAAATGATTTCTTTATTAGTAAAGTTGAAATGAATGTTACACCACCGGTACTGTTGGGTGAAAAATTGTAGGACATGGTGTTGCAATATGATGACATTATTTTTAGTTTTCAAACCAGTAAGCAGATGTTTTCTGGTTTTGGTGTGACCTACAATTGAGTAAAGTGAAGTATTTTTTTGGGAGCTTTCTTATTGGAAGAGCAATCCCCTCCGCCGTAATCTTGATGTATACATATTGAAAAGAACGTGTTTGAAAACATTTTTAACACGGTTACGGACGTGTTTAATCAATCCTTTCTATTGCAGTCACAATATCCATAAAATGAGTTGATGAATTACCAATCAAGTATTCAAAATAAGGGGTCAATTTGGGTTATGATAGTTTCCTCCTCTTTATAATGCTAACGGTATAAAGTCTTGTAAAAAACTTTGTATAGCAAGCTTGTAAAGAAAAATTATGTTTGAAATGAAAGGGATCAACACCCTTAGAATTCCTAAAGGTGGGAAGGAAAGGGATCTAACACCCTTGAACTCCAGAAAAAGAACATGACACCCTTAGAGATTTCATTTTGAAATGAAAGGGATCTGACATCCTCAAAAATCACGTAGTTAGAAGAAAAATGATCTAACATCTTTAAATTAAAAAAAAAATCTAACACTATTGAAAGTCATGTTTGAAATGAAAGGGTCAAACCTTGAAAATCATGTTTGAAATGAAATGGCCATACATGAAATCATTTTTGCACATGGCCAAACCTTAAAAAAAAAATACTTTCTAGAATCTCTTTCGAATTCGAATGTGTTTTGATACTTACAAATGTTGTTTTAGTACTTTGTGTTCACCGTTGTAAAGAATTTTTTTGTTCATCTTAGGTTTTCATAGGGTTTTGTAATTTGTTTATAAAGCTCATTAAAGTTTAGTCCCGATAACACACAAGTTTTGAACAAGAGTATTAAATTCCTCTTCAATCTAATATTCATTGGTGACACTTAACTATTTAAAAGGAGTATTAATTTCTTTTCATATAAATATTCATTGATGATACCTGGATGTTAATCGTGAGTAATAATTCCTCATTCATTATAGTAATTCGTCGATGACACTAAAGTGTCAATCAAGAATATTTGTTCTTTGAAAATTTAAATTTTAGTGCCACTAAATCCTACACTCAAATAGATAAACCTAAAAAAATAGTTATTAAGGATGATAATTTCACCCAAACTAGATGGATATCGACCTTTAAGGATTTTTTTTCCATTCAGGTTAAGGTCGGGTTCGGGTAACACCCGAAGTAAAAAGGTCAGGTTTGGGTAGGGTATGGATATTACCCTTCTCAACCTAAAACTCTACCCAAATCCGAGCTAAACTACATATATAATCATAAAGTTTTAAAAAATTACATTTATACCAAGAATACATAAATAAAAAATTTAGGGTTTTTCTAAACTTCACACCCTATCCTCTCTGCCTCTCCAGCTATCTCTTATTTGCCTCTTTAACCATTTTTTTTTTTGTTCTTCTAGCTTTCATGTTCTCTCTCCTCTCCTTATTGCCCTCATTGGCATAATTGGAAGAAGAATCGAACCCAGAAACAGAAGTACGAGAAAAAGAAAAAGGTGAAGAAAGGCATTTCGAAGCTCTTTGAATAAATTCATTGAACAAATTATGAACAAAAACACTAATTTGTTAATTTTTATTTCTTGTGCATTCACTTTGATATGCGTGTACTATTAACGAGGTTCAATAAAAATTAAGGTGGAAAAAAGACTATCAATGAGGGACTTGAGATCCGAATTGGAATTGAAAAGGTGTTACGAGAAGATCAACATAAAAGATCGTTTGGAAGGCTTGCCAACATTTTTTGAAAAGCAAAAACCAAGGTACAAAGGGGAATAAAATGAACAAAAGCTTTTCTGGTCAAGTTTTTGGGGATTAATTGTCATTCTTCGTATAATTTATGCTCATGAGCAAATGTGCATGCCAGACAGAATTTGATAAGTATATTGCTAATAAAGAAAATAGTAAGCATTCATCTTGTAAACCCCAGCCTAAAATTGGTAAATCATTTCTAGAAATGGTAAATTTCAGATGGAGAAATGATAATTAAGAAGGAAAATTTTATAGATAGGGATAAAAACTTATAGAAATGTAACTTAAATTTTGGATGAAATAAACTAAAAAATCGGTGCACAAAATGTCAATCTAGTGACAAATTATGTAAATTCTCCAATTTAGTAAAATGTTTATCTAAAGGGATTTTTTTTTATAAATTATGGTGAAAGTAGTTATACAACAACAACAATAATAATAATTAAAAAAAACAAAAAAATTAGGATTTTTTTAAAAATGATGTATGATTTTACGTGCAAAAAACATTGATTGGTAGTATAAACCCCATGTATAATCACGTTATTTTGACTGAAAGTAGTGAAAAATATAAGTAAATGTTTATGATGATTATGGATGGAAGTCATCAATGAGTTATTTTAAAAATCATGATGATTTAAGTAAATAAAATGGTACACAAAATTCAGATTTTGGCGTAAAATTATATAATATCTAATTTTACGGTATTAATCATATCTCTCAATCCGACCATTAGATTGGATTAAACTTTTATGAGGAGTTGCCTGGCATAATTTTCTATCTTGAGTAAAACATTTAAAGTCAATTAGAATTCATGAAGGCTGTACAAAATTACTAGTTGTCGAGAGATAATACCTGAAATAGTGGGAAAAGCATTGTGGTCAGCGGCAGAACTAAGGGGAGGCCAGCAGAGGCCCGGGCCCCTGCAAAACTTTTGTTTTTTTTTTAGTATTTAAATATAACAAGTAATGGGCTTTTTAATAATAAATTATTATTTCATTAGTTATGTTTGACTTTAAAACTATATCTCCGTATATCTACGTGTAAGTGGAAAACAAAAAGACAAATAAGCTTTTCAATTTAATTCATTTCCTTTACTATCTCTCTCTCTCTCTTCTATGTAACCCTAACAAAAAAATATGATAATACAAAGTAATGTGTAAAGGTTAAAGCAAAGCTGCCAAGTAATTCTTCATCAAAACAAGGTAATTAGTGACCTATATTTATTGTTTTTTTTATGTTTATTAAGAATTTGTATATATAATTCTGCTATTTTTTTCTTTTTTTTCAGATCTATTAGTTTTACCATTTTTTATTTCTTGTTATAATGAATGTTGTTTTTTCTAATTAATTGGATATATTTTATGGGTTTGTTTCGATTATGCTTGGATTTTTTTTATGTTTTGTTTTTAGCACAGCCACAAAAAATATCAATTTTTTCTTACGTATACCTTACTATCACTAGATCCAATATATAATTAGACACGATCTTTCTAGCCAAATTGAGTTCTTTGAAGAGCACATACCCAACTTTGATTCAGCGTAAGTTTTTTTTTAGGAACTAGTAATCATATTTTTTTAATGTTAGATATGCTTTTATATATCAATTTCTTTTTTTAATATGTTAATTTTGCTTTCATATGTCAGTGTGGTTTACATGTAAAAATTTATTTTTGGTTCTGATTATTGCTTTAACACATTGTTATTTGTATTTATTTTTAAAACAGGAAACAATAAAAATTTATGATGTTTTGATTTTAGGTTGAACCATGAACAAAATAAGAAGAATTGATTTCTCTTTTGAGAAAAAAAGGAAAAATATTAATAACTCACAGTCTAGTGAATCAACTCCAATGTGTAATGTTGAAGTTATGGTTGAACAACCCCAATGTGCTTCAGTTTATGAAGAACTTGCATTGATTACTGAGCAGCCTCCTACTAGAATCGATATTACTCATCTGATTAAAGATCCAAGCAATTATCCTTAAATTTAGAAATACTCGGTTAATCAACAAGATGAAATTAGAAGGGCATACATTAATTTGAGGCCATATCAACCTTTAATGTCTGAATATCCGCTGACTGGTAAAAAAATCCTCGTCAATTTCAGTCTCATTGGTTCATAAGTTATCCATGGCTTGAATATTCAAAGAAAAATACTGCATTTTGTTTCCCTTGCTATCTGTTTTCAAGTAAGTCATCTGGAAAGTCGTGATCATACACATTTACTGTTAAAGGATTCAATTGTTAGAAGAAAGTTAAAGATGGGGAACGATGTGCTTTTTTAACTCATATGGAAAAAGGTCCGAATTTAGCTCATAGATTTGCTACCAGGTGCTTGAAAAATTTAAATAATCAGTCATGTCATATTGGGAAGGTAGTTACTAGGCAAACTACTCAAGAAATTCTAAATAATTGATTGCGTATTAAAGCTTCAATAGATATTGTTCGTTGGCTCACATTTCAAGTATGTGCTTTTAGAAGACATGATGAACGCCCAGAATAAAAAACCGAGGTAATTTTCTTGAAATGTTGGAACTTTTAGCATCATATAATGAACAAGTAGGTGCTCTTGTTTTGGATAATGCTTCATAAAATACTAAATACACCTCGCATCAAATTCAAAAAGAAATTTTGAATGTCTTTGCTAGAAATGTTCATTCTTCAATTCGTCATGAGATTGGTGATGCAAGATTTTGCTTAATTATTGATGAAGCTCGAGATGAATCCAGAAGAGAGCAAATGGTCCTTGTTATTTGGTTTGTTGATAGAAGTGGATTTATACGAGAATGATTTTTGGATATAGTTCATGTCAAAGATACAACTGCTTCAACTCTTAAGAAAGAGATTTCCTTTGTTTTATCTCATCACAATCTTGATGTTTAAAATATTAGGGGTCAAGGGTATGATGGTGCTAGTAATATGCGTGGAGAGTGGAATGGATTGCAAGCTTTATTCATTAATAATGGCCCTTATGCATATTATGTACATTGTTTAGCTCATCAATTACAATTGGCTCTTATTGCTGCAACTAGAGAAATATTTGATGTTCACACTTTCTTTTAAAACTTGATTTTTATTGTTAACATTGTTAGTGCTTCTTGCAAGTGTAATGATGAATTACAGGCTTTTCAAGCAGCTACAATTGAACATTTAGTTGATATTGGTGAGATTGAAACGGGTAAAGAAGTTAATCAAGTAGGTGATTTGCAACGACCTGGAGATAGCAGATGGAGTTCGCACTTCAAATCAATTTGCAGTTTGATAAAAATGTATAGGGCAACTTGCTTGGTTCTTGAAAACATCGCTTTAGATAGATCTACTTATTCTCAACGTGGTGATGCGACTTTTTCATTTAAGTTGCTAATGTCATTTGATTTTGCATTCATCTTGCATATAATGAAGAATGCTATGAGAATTATTAATGTGCTTTGCCAAGCTTTGCAACAGAAATCTCAAGACATTTTAAATGCTATGCATTTAGTGACTACCATAAAGACTTTAATTCAGAAGTTAAGAGATGATGGCTGGGAAACTCTTTTAGAAAAAGTGACATCATTTTGTAAGCATCAAAACATTGAAGTTCATGATATGGATGCTTGTTTTTCTAGTGTGGGACAATCTCGCCGTAAAATAAAATCAATAACAGTTGAGCATCACTATCGAGTTGATATATTTACAGCTACCATTGATCAACAGTTGTAAGAGCTAAATAATATATTTAATGAGCAGATGATCGAGCTTTTTAAGTTGAGCACAACTTTAGATCCTAAAAATAACTATAAATTATTTAGTGTTGAAGATATATGCTTACTTGTTGACAAGTTCTATCCTGAAGACGTTTTTGACCAAGAAAAAACTCATTTGAGATTATGAGAGTTCTATCCTGAAGACGTTTTTGACCAAGAAAAAACTCATTTGAGATTATGAGCTTGATGTACCCAATCATCCAAAGTTAAGGAATATGTCATCGATTGCTGATTTATGTCAAGGATTGGTTGAAACAGAAAAATCAACAATTTATCCACTCATTATTAGGTTGATTCAGCTTATTTTGACTCTTCTTGTTTCGACAGCAACTATTGAACGAGTTTTTTCAGCGATGAAGATTATTAAAACTAGACTTCGCAATCGAATGAAGGATGATTTTCTTGCAAATTATTTGATTGTCTATATAGAAAAAGAAATTGCTGAAAGATTCACAATTGATATGATAATCGATGATTTCTACTCCATGAAAGAATGACGAGCACAATTAAAATAAATATATAAAAATTATTTTTTACTTTATTTCAAAGTTTTATCAAACATAAATAATGCATCGCTTTAGTTAATGTTTCTTATATATTTTGTATGTTTATATTTGATAGGTACAAAGACCAACAAAATTAAAGAGATGAATACATTATGAAGATGAAATTAACTTCATAGCTTTGACTCAATTTGGTATTGCTTTAAACCTCTTATCTTATACAAAGATTGTCATATGTTTGTAGTTACTTCTTTGAATAAAACTAAATCATGCAGTTTTTTTTATTTGTACAATTCATGTACAGTAAATAAAAAAATTATATCTTTTTATATTAATTTTTACACCCCTATCAAATAATCCCAGCTCCGCCCCTGATTGTGGTAACTATACTTAAAAAAAAAAACATGTTAGCTCCATTTAAATGAAGGAGTTGACGGTAATAAGAAGAGAATTTTCTTTTCTCTATTTTTTCATCATATCTTCCCCTTAGAGAAACAATATGAGAGCTTGATTGATTGATTTTATTTTTTTTGATGTTGGAAAAGTGAGTTAATGATGAAATCATCCAAACATTTAAACCTAAAGCTTGGGAAATAATCTCGATAGAGAATTTAGAGAGTAGCTAGAGAGAAAACACATTAATGGTTGAAAATTTTAGTTGTTGTATCTCTACCGTCCACTATTGGATTAGGCTGAGTTTTTGGTATGATGTTTTTCTCAATGTCCTTTCTGAAGGGATTTTTTTATGTTAGTCTATATTTGAGAGATATTGTGAGAGGAATTTTGTTGGAAAAACACCCTTCTGCACAGTCTTATTTGCCAACCATCTCCTCCTCCTTCAATCGTTGAATTGATCTGAAATTTGAATATGTTGTTCTTCTAGATGTTCTCTAAATTTGAAACGGTGAAGATAATAAACAAATACTCTGAACAAAAATTGTTCTTCCTAGATAATAGGTTCGTAATGTTTATATCAGTTATTTTATTGTAATTGAACCGTTGGATGAATTTGGTTTTTGAATATGTGATGCATATGATGATGAACTACAACTTTACCATTTGGATTTGTTTGAATATTCATATTCTATGAGTTATTGTTGTTTTAAACTACTACCCAGAACTAGTTTTGTTACCGTAGCAACTCACCGAGTCATTGTAGCAACTTGGTAGCGTAGCTAATCGATACTATTCATTTCATTAGCTAAATCTAGGAGGAAACATCCTAAATTCTGTATAAAGAATTAGAAAACCCTTAATTTTCAACTTTAGGGTTCATGAAAGAAGTTGAGTAAAAGAGTATGTTATTAGAAATTGATTTAACAATCATGGAATGAGTGTTAATTAGGGTGAAAACAAGAAGTTATGAAGAAGTTTGAAATAAAGTAAGAAAAAATTCTCATTCTTAGAACCGACCATGATAGAGAAAATAAACAAATGATAGGAATTTGTTTACAACTTATGAATATGAAAGGAAGATTGTGTTAAAATGAGTTTTTAGTTGTGTTGAAAAAAATTATATGTTCTTTACATGAGAAGGAATTGTAACTTGAAAGTGTGGTATAGTAGGAAGAAATTAACCATAGATAATAGAAGAGACTTGAGTTGTGTCTTGAATTATTTTAATGTTTGTGTGAAATTATGTTAATTAGTGTGTTCGGTAGTTGATTCTAGAATTAAAATTCATTGAAAAACAATTAAGTCGTGTGTACATTAACAAAATATATGGACATCGAGATGAATTATATATATAAAAAAATCATTAGACAATAAGTGTTTAATTAAATACAAAGGATGTGTGTGTGTGTGTGTGTATGTGTGTGTGTGTGTGTGTGTGTGTGTGTGTTTAAGCATTTGATAAATATTAGTTGTTGAATTGTGATGTATTAAACATGAGATTGGGATGTGGAAGGGTAAAAGTCTCAAGTGAGGGTTTAAATTGATAATTGTGATCTATGAATATTAATTAGGGATAGTGAGATATATAAAGATTTCTATAATTAGACTTACATTAGCGTTATGAGAGCTAATTAATATTATTCAGGGAGATGTTGGAAAAGAGGTCAGAGTGGGACCTGACTTCTCAAGATCTTGTACATCAGGAGTTCAAGGTAAGGGTTGCCTCCTTGCTTTCTTAATTGTTTAAATTTTTATAATGCTAGAATACAATAGACATTATATGTATTTTGTACTACCATGTATTATAAGAAATATTATTGTGTGAATACTGTCCACGAGCAGATATATATTTTTTATGGGTATAAGAAATATTATTATTGTGTGAATATTGCCTATGGGCAGGAAAAGTATTATTATTGTGTGAATGTTGCCTACGAGCAGGAAAAGTAGTGTAGGAAAATAAATATTGTTATGCGAATATATCTACAGGGATGGAAATTTTTATATGTGTGTGTGTGATTTGTGATCAACCGTAACAATGAACATCCTTATATAAATCTAATTTGACTAGCCATCCTAAATAGAGCTAGTGGCGTTGTGTAATTGACATTCATAATATTTAAATTGACTAGCCATCTTGAATGGAGTTAGTTGCGTCAATGTAATTGATGACGAAGATATTTAAATTGATTAGTTATTCTTAATGAAGTTAGTGACGTTAATGTAATTGAGTACTGAGATATTTGATTAATTAAGCTATTCGGAGTGGAGCTATTGACACCAATACGATTGACTTGCAGAGTTATTAATGGATTATTAGATGGATTCAATAATTGACTAATAAAATAAACTTATGTGTTTATGTTAAGGCATTAATTATGGATAAAGGAAATAAAAATAGAGGTATATATGTTCTGTTATACTATTGTTGAATGCTATTCTTGATTAGTGATGTAATGGTAAAGGTTTAGGGTGGTGAGACCATGGAGTCATTTGGAATGTTTATGGATTGTTGACTAATAAAATGCTATTTTTTTTATACAATAGAAGTCTCCCTTTCCATCACAAACTTCTTATTCTTCCTGCACCCCAAGAACCTAGCAACCACCTTAGCATTGCCGCAAGCCACTAGCCCTTCCACTGTCCTCATCTAGACTAGTGACGGCAGGCGCGACCCTTGAGCCAGGTGAGCTTCTCCTTCTCTACTCCCACGCTGCATACAGGAATTCACATCCTGCAATTGCTGGCTTCTGCGAGCAGATGCAAACTGGGTTGAACCCGTTTCAGCAAAGCCCAGCCCTAAAAAAAGCATAAAGAAGCCTATTAGGCTGCTAGTCAACCCAACCTAGCTTGGTCCTGCCCAGTTGGCTGAGCTAGACGTAACCCAATATAATAATATTATAATAATATATAATATTAAAAAAAAACAAAAATATTCCAAAATTTCAAAAATCCTTTCAAAAAAATTTGTATTATCTCGCATATTTTTCTATCAATTTTGCATAATATTGAACTGTATATTTATATTGTAAGAAACATATTCGGTATTAAAATACTTGGTTTTCACCGAAACATTTCTTAAAAAATTTAAAAATTCAAAAAAATCCCAAAACTTTTAAATTAATTTTTCTTTTTGAAAAACAAAAAAATATTTTGTTTTCATGCATACAATTAGATCCTAAAAGTTTTACAAGCATGTTTTCATAAAAAAAAATTACATCTTTCTTATGTTTTAAAAATGCAAAAAAATAGATATCGTAATTAGTTTATAATTATTCGTTAGGATTTGATCAAAATACCAAAAACCCTTCACCAATCATTTTGTTCATTTTACATTAAGGTTTAGATGTAGACTTTAATATTTAGAGGTGTAAAACTACACGGTAGATTATACCCTTGGGTATTAAAGATACAAAGAAATAAATGCAATACTAAAATTTAGACTTTAGATTGGTCAGGATTTAACCCGATAAAGTAGAGACTTCCTCATGAAAAAAATCTTTCTTGAACCTTAGATGAGACCAACGAATAGAAACTTGACCTAAAATAATGATCAAATAACAATGCAGCTTACCTTATGTAGGTGCCCTAAGGGTGATGTATATTTTCCTTGCACAACAAGTCCCTTACCTGAACTCTTGCAGACCATAGGTTTCCTAGTAACCCATAATACTAGGAGACGACTTTTGAACCTTATAATCATAACTTTATAATTATACTCCAAAACCTTCCCTTCTCCAACACCCTCTTAGGAGGCTAAATAGCACACCATTTTGACGTCGCCTAACGACAATTTTAATGACTTATAATAGATGCATGTATGGTATGGAAATGTGTTATAATCATGGGATGAGTAGTTTTTTTTTTCTTTTCAATAGTTATCAATATTGCTTATGCAATGTTTGGATGTTGGGTGTTGTTTTATACTCGATAGTTTAAGGTTTCTAAAACCCACCTAGTTTTGGTTTGTGGGTTTTAAGTTATCAAACAATAACATTAATTTTCTTTTCAGTCAAATATTTGTTGATGACACATCAAAACTATTATTTCTTTAGAATTTTTGAATGTCAGTGTCAATAGATCCTGCTTTAGAGTAAATAAACTCTAAAAATTTATTATTGCTCGAATATTTAAGGATTGGGGTATGAAAAGTCTCATTCAGCAGAAATTACGAGTGAACCCTGATATTATAGGATAAATGAACTTGAATAGGTCATTATCTGTGGATTATTGTTGCATAAACAAAATGTTTAGAAATATCTCCTCTTTAAGGCTTGGGGATGGGTTCAATGAGCTTGGTAAAATCCCACCCAATTATTCATTGTCATGGCTTGATAACTATCAATAGTCACAAGTCATGATTTGGAGTAAATGAGCATATAAATGTCAATTTAGGAGTAAAAAAAACAACCAGGACTTTAGAATGGATAAATATAAAACCTACTCGAGGCTTATCTCATTACAGTAGACCTATATAGATAGACCATCAGTAAATTAGGCATAACAAATAATTATAAATTAAGGCAATTGACAATGCATCTTGTCTTAGGTAGGATATTTTAGGGTGATAATATCTTTTATTTAGAATAACTAGTTCCCTATCTTAGATTTCTAAAGATAGTTAAGACTTCTAATGATCACAATACTAGACAGTGACCCTTTTCTTTATTTTTACTCAATTTTCAAAACATAAAACCAAGCATTTGTTTTTATTTGGCTTGTCGCGATGTCAGGTATGACAATATTTTTCATCTAAAATCAATCGATCATATTTTAAAACATATACAATATGTTAAACGCTTTCTGCCAATCATTTTAATTTAAAAAATGGGTGTTTTGATTTTTAGTAGCGACATTGAGATTTCTTAAATTGTATCAAATTTATCATTTCCTAAATAAAAATCCCTAAAATCTATAATAGCATTAGAGATTTTCTGGAAAGATTCAACCAATCACCCTATACAACCATCCTACTTCCCAAAATCAACTATTTTAGTTTGTCACTTTTGTTTTGTAAACTACCTTTCTCACGTTGAGTGATTTACTATAAGTGTTATTCAAAATGAGAAAGCAGAATGTCTTCACCTAGACATGATTGCATTTATGTTCTTATCTTTTATTATTATTATTATTATTGTAGAATAAAACTCTCCTTAACTAAATTTATTTTTATAAATATTTTATTAGATTTTATTTAATAAACAATGCTACTAATAGAAATACATTTTATTATTATAATAAAAAAAATACATTGAAGACAATTTTAACTAAAAAATACATTTTTTCACAAAATTATAATTATTATATTTTGTTTTTACTAATATTTATTTTAATTATTATATAATTAAATAAAAATAGATTTTGAAAAGTGTTGTACACTGTTATCGGCTTACTGCTTAGAACATCCAATGGGCCAACAGAGATATAAATAAAATAAAGTAGGAGTGCAAAGCAGCAGCCTTATACTATGCTCAGGAGTTGTTCACCTCCATTGCTCTTACTGAGGATGCTGTCATCATCACCTCATACCTTAAACCCTAACCCTACATTTCTAACTCCTATGAAATCAACCACCCAAACCCTTAATTCATCGCAAAATCATAATCACCCTCAACTCTTCTCTAATAACCCTAAGGTTTCTCTTTCAAATTCACACAAATTACCTCAAAACATGACAGTCTCCAGCTGCCTGTCTGGGTCTGCTAGCACAGACCAACTTAGCATTTCGGGCGCACCCGGATCCAATAACTCGAACCCAGAATCAACTCTTGTAGTGGTTTCTTTCTACAAATTCGCTGATTTTCCTGACTATGCTGACATGAGAAAGCCCTTAAAAGAGCTTTGTGAAGAATTGGTACTTTGTTTCTATCATTATCTTTCGTGTTTTCTTTTCTTTTTTATTTATGTAGTATCTAATCTTGATGTCTATTTGAATTGTAATGCCGTAAATTTGGGATTTTTCTTTTTAATTGTCTTGTTATAGGCTGTGGTTGCTTCGTAGTTTACTTTCCAAGTGAATGTGGCATGAAGAAAGTGGATCTTTGAGATTTTAGGAATCATTGATGTTGCCAATAAAAGCAATTTTATTTTTATTAAGAAATGGGAGCGCATTCAATCTTAAATCTTGCAGTAATTACTGATACTTGCTTCTTTTTAGAAAAAAAAAAATTCTTTTAAAATGGAAGAATAAATGAATCTGGAATAGGACATGGTAGCCAAACCTGTAGTGTCTGGGACTATCCTTTTTTTGCTTTGAGTTTAGCAGATTTTAGATTTTTGTTTTCTAGGCTGGATAGTATTTACGTGTCTGACCTTGTAATTTGCACTTCCCTTTACATTGTTCTTCTGCTGGTCAAGTTCATCCATTGTGTTCGCACCTTGCCAAGCTGATGCTTTTCAGCGTGTTTCAGGTGGGATCATTCTTGCACCAGAGGGAATTAATGGCAGTATCTGTGGGACTTGGGAATCAGTGGAGAATGTTCTTGGATTCATCCAAAGTGATGACAGGCTAAAGGGGTTAAGACAAGTGGAGTCACCTGTTAGTCCCGAGGAGGAAGCTATCCATCATGGACACACAAGTGGTTCTCCTCTTGCTGCAGGGGAAGATGCACCCTTCCGCTGGGATCATGTGAGGGTCAAGTTGAAAAAAGAGGTATTGCTTCATAAACACGAGAATTTTCATTTTGTTTGGAGAGACTCGTGATTATGGGAAATACATCTCATGTATTGTATAACGAGGCTATTCCTATATTGTTCTTTCTTTATGAATAAGCAGATTGTTACTCTTGGAATGCCCTCAATCTCACCTAATGAAAGGGTTGGGAAGTATGTGAAGCCAAGGGACTGGAATGCATTGATTAGTGATCCGGATACAGTGAGTATAATATAATATTATTTCATTTTTTTCTGTTGCTTGTTATAATGTTTTTTTTTCCCTATCTTAAGATATTTCGAGTGTCTCACACCGCGTGCTTGCTTTTCTTATTATTTAAAGAAAGAGGTTGAGTTTAGATACTCAACTAAGACTTACCCTTACCCCGAAACTAGTTAGGGTTGGTTGTGTTTGTGAATTGATATATGGCTAAACTTTATTTTTGTTAATCGTCCACAAATTTTCATCTCAATAATTATTCAGTCCATACACGGTGCAAGTTTTTTTTTTTTAATCTAAGTGTTTCTGTGAGTTAGATGATGCTATTCCAATTTTTTTAGATTTTGACATTTTTAAAAGTTGGCATTTTCTGTTTAAGTACTGTTATTAAATGGATGGATTTGATGTTTTCTGCTTTTTATTCCTTAACAAACAGATAAAAGGCTTGTCAATCTTAGCATTGCATGCTATGGTTTATTGTTCAGCAGCTGTAATTATAACTGCAACAACACGTGTTTTTAAGCTGTTGACAGATGAAGTCAGGAGTCTTTTTTTATTTAAATTGTAAAGGTGTGTTCCAACCATGTTAGAATTGATTATATTATGCTGATTTTACAGCATTCATGCAAAGCTTAAGTTTCCTACAATAAAAAATTGTTTCTGACTTTCACTACATAAAATCGAACATAATTGATTTTACAGTATTCATGCAAAGCTTAAGTTTACAACAAAGAAAATTTGTTTCTAAACTTTCAATACATCAAATCAAATATGATTGTCAAAATTGGATATGATAAGCTCCATAAAAATTAAGTTTAGAATTGAGTTTTGGTGTTTTTCCCTTTCTTTCTTTGTTTAGATTGAGGTGTTAATATACATAGGGCATAGTTGGAGTTTAATTTAATAGTGTTTTCCCACTTTCTACAGTCTGATCTTGTAATTGATCCTATGCATAGGTGGTAGTTGATGTGCGAAATAACTACGAAACTAGAATTGGGAAGTTCAAAGGAGCTGTTGATCCTTGTACCTCAGCATTTCGTGAATTTCCATCTTGGGTGGGAGATGAGTTCCAACATGCAGAAACTGATGAGGTGAACTGTTCTGGTGGAAGCACTGATAAAGAAACAAAGAGCCCAAACAAGAAAATGCCTCAGAAAGTTGCAATGTACTGCACAGGAGGAATTCGATGTGAAAAGGCTTCGAGTTTTCTCCTAAATAAAGGTTTCAAAGAGGTGATTTTCTATTTGAATTCTTTCTTCTGCCATGCATTTTGATGAACTTACTGGTTGATTGTATGGTGTTTGATAAACATGATCTTGTACCTTGTGGTCACATACTAAAGGTGATCTTTTGATTAGTATTTTGTGTATTCAGGTTTTAATTTTTAATGAATCCACAAATCATGCACTGTAATAGCAGAGGCTAATTTCCTTTTGTTTTCTAGATTCAGAGTTCAGACTTAATTATATATCTAGTACTATTTTTGGTTTTCTGTTGAGATACATGTTAGTTGTGTTCTTCACAAAATGCATTACCACTGCCAAACAGCATTAAGTGCCTGCCTTTATTTGACCTCAGTTTGTTTGTTGTGATGTTTTTGCATTTTGTTTGTTTTTGAGCAGTGTTAGCGTTTTTGGTTGGGTATTGATATTTTGATCCTTCAATTATAATTGTTTGCCAGGTTTATCATTTGGAGGGTGGGATTCTGAAATACCTTGAGGAAATTCCGAAGTCAGAGAGCTTGTGGGAGGGTGAGTGCTTTGTTTTCGACAAGCGGGTCTCGGTGGAGCATGGTTTGGAACAAGGAACTTTCAAGCTTTGCTATGGATGTAAGCAACCAGTTAGTGATGCTGACATGGAAGCACCGGAGTGGGAATATGGAGTTTCTTGTCCCTATTGTCATTCATCAAAATCTGAAGAAGAGAAGGAGAGGGCAAGAGCTCGGCAAAGGCAGTTTGAAACTTGGGGCGTTATTGGGGGTCCTGATAAGGGTCGCCGACCCACGTTTAAACCAGATAGTAACAACAGTGATGCTAAACAGCAGCTTTCAAGTACATTTTAGCAAGTGTGGAAGACGAGATATAACATGGATATTTCGATGGAACTTGCTTCCAAAAGTTTCTATATTTTCTCCCCTTGCTGTGGATTGTCTCTCTTCCCCTTCAAAAGCACTTTGTTTGTCCATTTCGCCATGAATAAATGTCTATGAAGAGATGTGGTATGGGGATTTTAGAGTGACCATCTTGTTTTGCTGAAAGCATACCAAGGATGAGTTGAGGGAAAAAAAAGGCGAGAAAGAAAAGAGAAATTGGCACAATCTCTTGGGAATGAAGAAAGATGAAAACTATGATGAGGGGTTATTTAATTACTGTAGCTACTATTAGGCAAGGAAAAATAATTAAAGTCACGTTGTCATAGTGTTTTTGTTTTTTTTTTAAATTGGGAGTTTACGTGTTAGCTTACATGTATCTTGATTAATTTTTTAAAATTTTAAAGTTAATAACTAGGTAAATTTTTAGTTTGACGAGATTAAGAGAATTTTAAAAAACATTCTTTTTTAATTTGCTGCCTTAATGTAAAAATAAATTGGCTTTAAAGTCATGTTATCATATTGTGTTTTTTTTTTAATTATAGTATTTGTATTAGTTTACGTGTGTTTTGAGATTTTGAAATTAATATAATTTTTCAGTGGCTTTACTATTATAGTGTTGTAGCTATTATCAATTGCTATTATCAAACGAAGAGTATTTTTAAAAATATATTATTTATAAATTATTAAGATTATATTATTTTTTAAAATATTTTTATTTAAAAAAATGTATTGAAATAACATTTATTTTATTTTTAATATTAGTACATCAAATCAAACATTAAGAGAAATTTAATTTGAAATAAAAAATTAAATTTTTTTAAAAATATTTTTGAAATGTGAAAATAAATTGGATTTAAATTTCGTTCTTGATTAAAAATCAAAATTGTGATGCAAGACCCTCCAATTTTAGACATGAAATGAGTCCATTTACTGCCTCATAGTTAAATTCTTAACTTGGTCAATGATTACACGCAATTCTCAAGAAAGTACACAATTACATTAAACCCAAATGGCTTTGGATTTAAGAATTAGGTTGACTAGGTCAAAGTCCTTTCCAATCAAATGTCTTTGATTATTATTTCTAACTATATAAAAGAAGAGATTGATATAAGGCTACGAATTAAAATTGATAATGTGTCTCCTTCCTCGTTCATTTACAAGGACTTAAATTCATGTTTAGTCCCAATCTGAAAAGCATAGAGAGCTTTCTTTATTTTCTATTTTATTTTATCAAAGAGTACATAATTAAATAACCGATTACATTGAGACAAAATTGTATTTAGATTGTTCGAATATTTCAGTATCTGATTTTTAGTTTTTATTTGTAATAAAATCTTGAAAACAATTTGATGAAATTAATTACTTTTTTTTTAAATTTTTTTCTCCATCATTTGTACCGAAAATTGACCAATTAATTCGTTATTATTAACAAGAACTAAGGGAGGAAGAGGTATTACTCTACCCCTAGACTTGTGACACTATTCATTAGAATAGTATTCACATGAATTTTTCCTTAGAAAAAAAAAAATATATTAAGCTTGGATTTGAAGGCAATATAATCTTTTTATAATGATTCAATGTAGTTTTTAAGTTGTTCAAGGGTAGTTTGAGAACGTTTTGCACCGTATTTTCAAAAAATTTAATTATTTTTGGTTTTTTATAAAAAATTAATTTTTTTTGTATGTTTTGGATCATTTTAGTGCGCTGATCTCAAAAATAATTTTTTTAAAATAAAAAAAAATTATTTTGATGCATTTCGACATAAAAAGTATTTTGAAAAGTAACCGCAACCACAATTCCAAATAGACTCATAAAAAAACACTTAAAACACTTAAAAGCACCGAGAATATAAAATAAGGACTTAAGCCTCGGGTGTTTTTTGTTAAAATGAAAACACTTCAAATTAACAAGGCTATCTTTCTAGAGGTTTTATGATTTTTTATCATGATTTTTTTGTTAATACCTAGTTAACTCAAGGGCATTTTTGAATTTTAATAAATATTTAATGTAAAAAAAAAACCTTGTTAACTAATGTCACACATGCTCTACTAAGTGTTGGCCCTATGCTTTTTGAATGATGTGTGCGATATCATTTAATAATTAAATATCATCTTTTATTGCAAACACATCTTTAATTTGGTGTCGATAATCATTTTTTTCTTTTCTTTCTCTCCACCCAAAATTCTGCGCCAACCCCTTTAAAATTTTAGGCTAGCCCCTTTAATTTTTTTCCTTTATATTTGGTCCTTATCATTTTGATTATTATTTTTTTTATCCTGAATAATCCATAAAATCATTTTTTTTCTAATTTCACCCCTTTTATTTTTTTTTATTTTTTAAATTTGATCCTCATTCTTTTGATTGCTATCTGTTTTGTTTGGGATCATTTTTAATTTTTTTCTTATAATTTCATCCTCATTAGGTTTTTTTCCTATTAATTTTTTTTCTTATTTTTTTTCTTGTTATTTTTTACTTTACAAGTTTTTAAAATTGATATTTTTTTTCATGATTTCACCCTTCAACATTAAATTCGTTGAGAATTACGCTTCTTAATTGAACCCGATTTCAAGATTTTATGGATTGTGAGTTTTAGAGATTAGACTAGGTTTATGAAGTTCATGCTTGTTTTTTTTTGTTTTTTTATTTTCCTCTGTTTAAGTTTTTTTTTAATTTTTGTTTTTATCCTTCAACATTTATTCAATTAGAGATTGAGTTCTATTTTTTTTTTTTTATTTTCTTTTTGTAGAATATTTTGTTGGTCTAGAAAATGAACTCAGTTATCTTGGGTGTTTTTATTTTACGTTCTTTGTTGGGTTTTTCTTTGGCTAATTCTTTAAATTTATATTTTTTTCGATTATATCCTTTAATATTTTGAATAATTTTTTCTTTAATTTCATCCCCTTTAATTTTTTAAATCTTTTGAATTTAATCCATATTTTTTATTGCTATTTGTTTTATTCAGGATAAAATTTTAAATTCATATTTTTATATATATAATTTTATCCTCCTTAAGTTTTTTTCCTTGTCAAATTTGGTCCATGTTCCTTTTATTACTTTTTTTTTCTTTGATAGATTTTTTAAATTGATATTTTTTCTGATTTCATTATTTGACATTATATTGGTTGAGAATTAAACTTTTTAACTGAGTCCAAGTCTATGATTTCATGGGCTTTGAGTTTTAGAGATTAATCCAAGTTTGGGAGATTGTCTGGGTTTGCTTGGCTTTTTTTGTCTTTAAATTCATGTTTTTTAAGTTTTATCATTCAACATTTATTCAATTGAAGATTGAACTCTTTTATTTTTATTTATTTGCTTTCTGTAGGATTTTTAATTGATTTTAAAAATGATTTGGGTCTTTTTATTTGTTGTTCTTTGGCTAATCAACATTAAATTTTTTGAGAATTGAGTTTCTTGATTCAGTCGGTGTCTAAGATATAATGGATTATAAGTTTAAGATTTAGCTTAAATTTAGAAGATTTGCTAGTATTTACTTTTTTATTTTTTTAAATTGATATTTTTTAAATTTTATTATTCAATATTTATATTATTAATATTAATTTTTTTTTAACTTATTAAGATACCGCTGTTTAATAAATGTTTTTGTTAACAATAAAAAAAAGTTCTGGCCATGGTGTAGCTCGAGCCCATAAATCTAAGTATAGAACGAAACTAAATTTAAGGGAAAGCGCACAAGTCACAAGCAACTCCAGGACTAATAGGACTAGAATGATATGGACCATAATGAAAAAAAATGTAAATATGAGGACCAAATTGGGATCAATTTCCAAATACAGAGCAATCCAACGGTGTGAATATAAAGCGTGGTTACAGCAAAGAGACGCTGACAGTGAGCGAATTGACAAACAATTCCTTGTTTCCAAAACTTAATTGATTGAAGAATTAATGGCAGGAGAAAGCGCAATGTTCAAGTTCTTGAGTCCCAGACTCCGTCTCCAATCCACCGATATCCAAACTGCCGCCTTTTGGGGTGTCGCCGCCGGCACAACCGCTCTATGGCTCGTCCAGGTATAGATCTATCTCAACTTCGATACGGTCTCTCTCTTTTCTTTCATAAATCAACAAGGTCTGATTTTTATTTTTTATTTTTTATATTTTTGGTGGAGAAATAACAAAAAAGTAATTATATTTAAGACGGATCTTTTTTATGGATTCGTAATTTGATTTTCTTTTCAAGTGGAAGATTAGAGAAATAATAATATTAACTGGGTGTTTGGAATTATATATTATTTATAGATAGAAGATTGATTAGAATTATGATGGAGTAGTAGAGCCATGTTTTTCTTTTTGTTCATTCTGGTTGCGTTTGATTAGTTAGTGTTTGGTTATTGTCTATCTGTACTTCTCTTCTGAAAGGAAAGAGATCCATTCCAACACCTTTAGAGACAATTTACTTTATGTCTTTGGAACAGTTTTGGACTGAATTTGAATCTCCGTGCTTTCAAAACATGAAGTTTTTTGGAACTGTTTTGGAGTGAATTTCGGAAGCACTCTGACCCCATTGTCTTTGTCTCTTTACCATATGTTATGTTGTGTTCTGACATGGCATCAGATTGGTATTAGCTGCTGTTCCTAGTGTGTGTGTGTGTGTGTGTGTGTGTGTGTGTGTATCCATTTGATCAACCTATTAAACTTCGAGTATACATTACTGCCCTTAACATCACTTAATTGATCCTGTGCTCAAAACTTTTGTATGAATCTAAGGTTTTGATGTGGAGATTAGAGATATCAGGTTTAGACTATTAAAAACTTCGAGTATACATTACTGCCCTTAACATCACTCTGGAATTGATCAAAACTTTGAACATAGAAAAGTACAGTGAATGGGATTGTCCTCATTCATTGGCTTGGCATTTATGGGCAACTCCATATTGTTAGACTAATGGGGCTTGTTGGGTCAATGTCAATTTGCATAATGATTATAAACTCATCATCTTCTTGTTTTCCTTCTTGAATAATCCACATCACTTCATTTTCTATTGTGACCAAAGGTTTCGTCATTTTTTTTTGGTTGAAAAGATCCGTGTCAAGAATTATGATTTATGCATTGACAATTACTTAATATCTTATTCATTCGCAACAAAATATTTTCTCTGTGTAGTGGTGAAAAAAATATTCTGTTTTTAAGATACCATTTCACCTATGAAGTTACAGATATCTAACATATTTACACATAATAAATTTTTTCAAAGTGGTGGTGAAAGCTTGTAAAAAGTTTTCCATGTTCCAATTCAACCTGATCCATTTTTTCTTAGCTGAACTTGAGCCTGTGATAGAAGTTAAATACTCTATAAAATTGGTCTTATTCAAATAGAGAACACACAAAAGCTTTAGTGTATTCTTTTCAGGCATTAGAATGACATCCTTTCTTAATCTATGGTTTTAATAATTTTGCTGTAATAAACAAACCCCCCCCATCTAGAATGTTTCGTGTATGTCGATGGTGCATAGTTGTTTTTAATCTGATTGTCTGCTTGCCCATATAAAATAGAAATGCTCTTGTTTCACTTTTTTTTTACGATTATGGATGGAAATGTGCTTTAACTGCTGATTTAAACCTGAGAAATTGTTTATCAAACATTATTGTTGATTATGTGTAGGCTAAGTTAAATATCTCAACAGGTG
This sequence comes from Populus nigra, assembly GCF_951802175.1. Lineage (NCBI taxonomy): Eukaryota > Viridiplantae > Streptophyta > Magnoliopsida > Malpighiales > Salicaceae > Populus > Populus nigra. Next base: position 5,965,529 of record NC_084862.1, on the reverse strand, counting down.
GTACTTCAATTTCATAAGCAAATGCGCTTTCTCTACTCCAACGAAAAGAAAATGTTTTTGCAAGCTATGTTTTGTCTATAGTGTCTCTTTTCCTCAATTTATGAACATGAAACCTTAAAGTTTTAATTGTTTCTTTTCCAGCCATTTGATTGGATTAAAAAGACCTTTTTCGAGAAAGCAAACACTGAAGAGAAGTGAAGAAGAATCAACTTTCTGGTAACAGCTTTCTGATTTCTTCTTTCAGGTTGCTGAGGAAAACAATGAACAAAGTTGATATGAATAATGTTGTTTAATTTTGCACTTTATTGATGAGTCCTTGTTGGCATTATTCATGACAATGATTTGAGAATTAAACGCTTTTGTTTCTTGTTATATGTACTTTGGCTTGCCACCCCCCCCATATGCATTGCTTTCAGTTTCTAAATTGCTGTGTGAAAGGTAAGTAGTGTTAAATCTCTCTAAATATGCCAAAAGGAAATGAGACGGCAAGTACCTCTTGAATCATGAGGTTAAGTGTGTTGGGTTGATTCACAGTGGAGAAAATTTGAGTTTCTACTTAATTATATAACCGTACAAATGGTAGATTACTTCTTCACAGATTTAAATAATGCTGGTGTGAAATTTATCGTTGTATCCTTTGCCTATGTGGTAGATTAATCAATGTATTCAATTTTTGTTAAGTGGCTTCGCTTTTAGAGAAACTATAATTTGTTCCTTTTTATTAAATTTTGTTTTCATACTTAATAAAAAGTCTTTATTATATTTCTTTTCTAGATTGAAAAATTATTTTCTCACATTTTCTTTTTCAATATAATTATATACTCTTCTTGTCTTCCATGTTGGAGTATAGTATTTTTTTTTAATTGTTTTGTTTTTAGCTATCAACCTTTCTCAAAAAGGACTTCAAAAGCTACACTAGTCAGTATACGAATATACCGTTTGTTTCAACTTGAATTATCATATTTAATTACGTGATGTGTAGTCAGACATTTAGGGCTCTAGGAAATTGATCAAGTCAAATAATTTGATAAAAAATTGTACTCGAGTCCTGAGCTTGTAAGATCTGTATGTGATAGTATTTGAAGTTTCATGCTATGGTAATGCAATGCTAGGTACTGACTTTTTACATGTTTCCTGTCGGGTTTTTTGCCAATAAATTTGAAATGTTTCTTTTCTTGTGCTTAGCATTGAAAAAGTTAATCCGTACGCAAATACTTAAGAAAAATAAAAGGCTGCAAAGACCACAAAGAGAGATCAAAACCCTCTTGGCTTTCCAACTCGATCAAGCTTTTGTGTTTGTATAGTAACTGAACTCTGAAGCAGCAGCAGATAGCTGCAAACCATTCCATGGCATGTCACATATCAGCACTCCCGTATGACATTCTCATAAGGATCTTCTGTGAAGTCCCAGTCACAACCATTGACAGTACGTTTGCAAACCATGCAAAGAGATTCTTTCAGACCCTGATTTTTCCTTCTCTTCATGCCTCTCTCCTAGAAGTCCCTAAGAAATATAGGAGGACTTGGAGAAACATTTCATCCAGCATAAGCATTTGTATAATCTGGAATGCGACGTGGTATGCCTACAAGTCTTAAGAAATTCGATAGGAGGTGGTCGTCAGATTTAGCCCCAAAAAAGAGATCCAGCATGGATTTTTTCTAACATTTCAGGGCATGTCCGAAAGAAAGATTTGTAATAAAATCATACAAAAACAGCTCGCATGGAAAGTATCTAATGGGAATGTGAGGTACCATGTAGAGCAGTTACTTATTCGAGCAAGGGGAGGGGAGAGGGTGCAGCTCTTCGAAGTGGCCTATCAGATCTTCTCTAAAAGAATTGGCATTGCGTATTATAGTGTTCTGCGTTGCGTTCTATAACGGGTTAATATTAATTTTTTTAAAAAATATTAAGAGTATTATAGTGTTCTGCATTCTAAAGTATTTGAATGGTATTACTGAAGCTTCAATCCTGCTCATCATGGTTGAATGGTAGCCTTTATCGATAGTCTATATAGACTGTTATCATGTTCTTTGGGTTTGAATTTTCTAATGAAATGATGGAAATTCATTTCATTAGAAAATTCAACATCAAGTTGGAAATTCATTGGATGGTAGAGTTGGTCTTGCTGCTATACAGTTGATTATTTTGCCTATTGAAGCTCTTGTTTTTTTTTTTTCATTGTTCTTTTAATTGTTTCAGCTATAACTTAAAATTTCATTCCGTAGTGTATTGATCTTCAATTTACAATCAAAATATTCTCAAACCCTTCATGCAAAGAACAACAAATTCTAACGCATAAAACAGTGCCAACATAATTTGAAAGAAAAAAAGTTCGATGATAAAATTCATATTACAGATAATTATTGTTCCAATTGATAATCGAATAGAAGTAGCTATACTCTATGAGATTAAGAGATCTCCCAAACTTATTGTGCAAAATGCCTTTGGCAGTGGAGGCCACTTAGTTGTAAGCTCGAAAGAAATTTTTTCCATTGTAGGCCGAGATTGGGGATTGGGATGCAAGCATGCAAGTGCAATTTTCATCATGTGGACGACGCCCTCTGCTGCTCCTTTTTTAGGAAGCGAGATGCGTTGGTCTAACACATCCTTCAACAGTGCATGTTGAGCAATGGGTGGCATCGATGACGACGACGAAGATCCTGGTGATAAGAGTGCTGAAATGAGATCGCCTGGGTGCCTTCCTGTCATCACCTCCATTGTTACCACTCCGAAGCTATAGACATCGCATTTTTCAGTCACTTTCATTGTGTAAGCTAGCTCTGCCAAAAAAAAAAAATGATTATGCATGGTTTTTTATCAAATAGTTGAAAGAAAAGACTATAAGAAAAGCTAAAAAAACAGTATATATTATTTTCACTATTACACATTATATAGTAACTTAATGTTGAAATAAAGCTACGCACCTGGAGCAGTATATCCAAAAGTACCTGCAAATGAGGTCCAATTGGATGAGTCAGGCATCAACAGTTTAGCTGTGCCAAAGTCGGAGACGTGTGCTTCATATTCCAAGTCCAGAAGGATATTATTGCTGGTAATGTCTCGATGAATGATCGGAGGAGAGCAAGAATGGTGTAGATAGGATAAAGCTCCACCCACCCCTTTCACAACGTTTAGCCTTTTCATCCAATCGAACTCAGTTGCTTGTTCCTCACTGGTTATAATCTTTCTCAAGCTTCCTCTTTCAATGAACTCGTAAACCAAAAAAGAATGCTTTGCATGTGAGCAAAATCCATACATTTTCACAATATTTCGATGTCGAATATTTGCCAACACGCAAACTTCCTTTTCAAAAGCTTTAAAATCGGACAACTTTTCTGTTTGTGACCGGTGAAGTTTCTTCACAGCAACCACCTGTTCTGTTGGCATCACTGCTTTATAAACAGTTCCATATCCTCCTTCGCCAATGCAGTAGTTGGAGTTGAATTCCTCTGTAGCTTCAACGATATTCTCATACAACTTCTTCCCATCATGGCCCAATATCGTGAATATGTTTCGATCTTGTTCATTTTCTGGCTCAGCGTTTCTCTTCCTAGCTCTTTTGCAGAGAATAGATAAAGCTCCAAGCACAACAAACACTAAAAGCAAGCTTCCTAAAAGAGGGAGTACAATCAAAACCACAAGTTTGTTGCTCTTTCTCTTAACAGTTTTGCTGCTTTTTGGAAGATTGCACGGCTTTAGACCACTGGCGTTGCCACATATACCCATATTATCCCTTAATGCCTCAAATGAAGCGTTGTGGAAGGCTTTGATATCGGGAATGGGGCCTTGTAGCTTATTGGATGAGATATCCACAGCTGTTAAGCTTAACATGTCTTTGAAAGTGCTCGGAATCCGTCCAGAAAGCATGTTGTGAGAGACATTCAGAGTTTCCAACCTTTGCAGTTGCCCAAGTTCCCGCGGTATATCTCGAGTCAGGAAATTGCAGCTAAGATCAAGATCTTGAAGATAAAGTAGAAAGCCTATCTCACCTGGAATGCTTTCTCTAAATTTATTACTGCTGAGGTTCAGCAACAGTAAATTCGAGCATTCCCCAAGTTGTTTTGGAATCAATCCACTCAGATTATTAGATGCTAAATTAAGGATTTGAAGATTGGAAAGCATCTTAATATCTAAGGGAATGGCACCTGAAAGATGGTTGTTGTTAAGAACAAGCTTGTACAACAACTTCAAACCCCCTAAATCTTTTGGGATGGCTCCTTTTAACTGATTTGATGACAGATCAATCAATTGTAATTGAGTAGCCTTCCCAAGCTCTGGTGGTATCTCACCAGAAACATTATTGTTTGAGATTTGAAGGCTTGTCATGTTACGACAATCTCCCCATTTTGAAGAAAGCTCGCCATAAAAATTATTGTAACTCAAATCAATATAATCCAGATGTGGATAGATACCAAAAACCTCAGAAATATTTCCTGTTAACTGATTACGATCAAGCCTTACTCGGTATAAACCAGTACAGTTTTTCAAGCTTTCCGGGATTGAACCTGAGAAGTAGTTGTAGGAAGCAGTAAAGATTTTCAATACTCCTCCATGGCATAAATCTACTGGCAAATGACCCGTGAATTTGTTGCCATCCAAACCCAAACCATGCAAATGGGTGAGATTGTTCATCTCAGAGGGCAATGGGCCGTGAAATTTGTTACCTGGCAAGGCAAGTACATCGAGAGACTCTAGCAACCCAATTTCCTGAGGAATAGGACTAGAGAGTTTGTTATTTACAAGATAGAGCTCAGATACACTTGTCAAGTTTTTAATAGAAGAAGGGATGAGACCAGAGAGTTGGTTCATAGAAAGACCAAGGAAAGATAAATTTCTTAATTTTCCAATGGAATAAGGTCAAGAAACAAAAGATTGGGGAAGGCCGAGAAGTTGAAATCATAAAGCGTACCTCTCAAGCCAAAACTTTCAAGTATCAATTTGGTGACGCTTCCAGAATTGCCACAGGTGATTCCAATCCAGTTAATGCAAGGGCTGATGCCGACCCAGGAAGAAAGGAGAGATTGGCTTTGGTTGTGAAGACTGGCTTTCCATTGGAGAAGAGCCTCAGCTTCTGTATTATTATTACCAAATGGTGAAGTTGGGGAGGCAGTGTGTTCAGCTAAAGCAAAGAAAGAAGAAGAGTTGAATATGTGAAGGAGCAAAATCAGGATGTGGAGAAAGAAGGAGAAGAATGGTTTGTTTAGTAAGGACGTCGTCATGGTGTGTTTTTCAAGAGACATAGGATATGGTTTGCTATGGTAGATTCGGCTCTTCCATGGAGAGGTATTATTTATAGGTAGGAAAACATGATTGAAATTATGAGTAAGAATCCACGAAGTTCCTACTGCACTTCCTTGAGGTTTAATTTGTATCATGAAACACGAGCAGCAGCAGCAAGCATATACGCATCTCTGGTCTTCGTTGAGTTTGCTTTCACAGTACTTGTGAAAGCTTTAGATGGTCAGGGTCCTGCTCCCTGTAATATAGCTTGTTGCTCTTTCTCTTTAACAGTTTTGCTGCTTGTTGGAAGATTGCACGGCTTTAGACCGCTGGCGTTGCCACATATACCCATATTATCCCTAAATGCCTCAAATGAAGCTTTGTGGAAGGCTTTGATATCGGGAATGGGGCCTTGTAGCTTATTGGATGATATATCCACAGTTGTTAAGCTTAGCATGTCTTTGAAAGTGCTCGGAATCCGTCCAGAAAGCATGTTGTGAGAGACATTCAGAGTTTCCAACCTTTGCAGTTGCCCCAGTTGCCTCGGTATCTCTCGAGTCAGGAAATTGCAGCTAAGATCAAGATCTTGAAGAGAAAGTAGAAAGCCTATCTCACCTGGAATGCTTTCTCTAAATTTATTACCGCTGAGGTTCAGCAACAATAAATTCGAGCATTCCCCAAGTTGTTTTTGAATCAATCCACTCAGATCATTAGATGCTAAATTAAGGATTTGAAGATTGGAAAGCATCTTAATATCTAAGGGAATGGCACCTGAAAGATGGTTGTTGTTAAGGAGAAGCTTGTACAACAACTTCAAACCCCCTAAATCTTTTGGGATGGCTCCTTTTAACTGATTTGATGACAGATCAATCAATTGTAATTGAGTAGCCTTCCCAAGCTCTGGTGGTATCTCACCAGAAACATTATTGTTTGAGATTTTTAGGCTTGTCATGTTACGACAATCTCCCCATTTTGAAGAAAGCTCACCATACAAATTATTGTAACTCAAATCAATATAATTCAGATGTGGATAGACACCAAAAACCTCAGAAATATTTCCTGTTAATTGATTCCAATCAAGTCTTACTCGGTATAAACGAGTACAGTTTTTCAAACTTTTCGGGATCGAACCTGAGAAATAGTTGTGGTCAACAGTGAATTTTTCCAATACTCCTCCATGGCATAAATCTAGTGGCAAATGACCCGTGAATTCGTTGATACCCAAAGACAAAAACTGCAAATGGGTGAGATTGTTCATCTCTGAGGGCAATGGGCCGTGAAATTTGTTTTCATGTAATCTCAAGTCCACAAGGGATTTAAGTTGTCCTATTTTTGAAGGAAGACGTCCAGATAAATTTTTTTTTTTTAGATAAAGTAAAGTGAGCATTGTCATGTTACCAATAGAAGAAGGGATGGGACCAGAGAATTGGTTACTAGTAAGAATAAGGAAAGATAAATTTCTTAATTTTCCAAATTCATGTGGGATGGTTCCAGAAAGAGAATTGTTCGCAAGGTCAAGAACAAAAAGATTACGGAAGGCCGAGAAATTGAAATCATAAAGCGTACCTCTCAAGCCAAAACTTTCAAGTGTCAAATTGGTGACGCTTCCAGAATTGTCACAGGTGATTCCAATCCAGTTAATGCAAGGGCTGATGCCGACCCAGGAAGAAAGGAGAGATTGGCTTTGGTTGTCAAGACTGGCTTTCCATTGGAGAAGAGCCTCAGCTTCTGTATTATTATTACCAAATGGTGAAGTTGGGGAGGAAGTGTGTTCAGCTAAAGCAAAGAAAGAAGAAAAGCTGAATATGTGAAGGAGCAAAAACAGGATGTGGAGAAAGAAGGAGAAGAATGGTTTGTTTAGTAAGGACGTCGTCATGGTGTGTTTTTCAAGAGACAAAGGATATGGTTTGCTATGGTAGATTCGGCTCTTCCATGGAGAGGTATTATTTATAGGCTCAAAAAAACATGATTGGAATTGTTTTTTTTTTTTTAAATCATTGATTATTACATATCTTCTCTAATTAAGTTGAAATTAACTAGGCTAGTGATAGTGCATAAAATCTAAATAAATAAATTTATTATTATTTTCAATGTTGATTATGCTTGATTGAATTTTTTTGTTGTAGAAGATATCCTCTTTTTTCTCATTAAATTTTCCATCTTATCTTTTTTTCCCTTTTACTATTTCATATAAAGAAATAAAATAAATAGAAAAAGACCATGAAATGGAGAAAAGGATCAAATTACATGCAGAGACACATTAGAGAATTTTAGACTTAGATAAATGGAGAAGATGAGTAATTTCTCATTTTTTTTACTTATTAAATAAATGAGTAGCAGTGAATAAATGAACTGAGTTTGTGAAAGGACAACAATATTTTTTTTGAAATTATTTTTATGGGCACATGCGACTGCTATGGACTTGACGTTAATTTGAGAGGAACATGTGTTCTGGGGTAGCACGCAGTTGATTAGTTTCATGAACTTGGACTGCAAAAGAAGTCTTTGATCTTGTCTTAATCCGTACAGTGACTGGCTTTCTTTGTCACCTCTATATATGGGGCCTCTGCACATGACAATCTCACTGGGCATTGCCGGAGTATTATTTGCCAAGCTAAAGCTCTGCAGGGGAGGATGAGGCACGGGCTTCCATGAGCTCATGTCCACAGAAACACTACGTGCAAATTGCTCTACGAGAAAGTCTTTGGAAAAAGAAGAAATATTGACGATCCAGTTCTTTGAACAAAAGTAGACAAAGAAAGATGGTGCAAAGATTGAATGGAGTGTCTAATATCTGCCATTGGACATGAAAGGAAAGGGAGACTATAAGGAGAAGAGGACCTAGCTTTTCTTAGCTTTGTCCTGTTATTTTTGTTTAACCTACGCAGCGAGTATACATAATGGCTAAATGAGCTGATCTACAACGAATTCCTCGTTAAATTACTCTCTGTAACTGACAGACGGCCAAAAAATGGCATTCTTCACATATACACCAATAAAAAAAATCATAGACGACTATGCAACCTCTGTTAGACAATCTATGACGGACCGGGGAGACGCTCTCCCCTTTGGAGATGAAACAACAGCTGCTTGTTGGAAGTGACGACATAGCCAGAAGATTGCTTAACTGCAATTCCATTCTGAGGTTTGGTGTTCAAAGAGAAGAACGATTATCACACGGAAATTCCTGCTGTATTTTCCTTCAGTCTCCTCTCAGCTGCTAGAGCAGCAGCCACGGACGGGGGCAGATGTCTTAGGTTTTCAGTTGGCTTTCCATCACTTTCTGGTACAGTGGACGGCACTGTTGCGAATAGGGACTCAACATCCTTAACGGTTAACAAAGGCTGATCCTGATTCTTCGTGTTCCCACTAATGAATGAACTGGTGCTTCTACTTCTGTTCAGTTTATATATGCTCTCTTCCACGGTGTCTTTAACCTAATAAGATCATAGAAGAAAAGGGATAAATTTTGTTTGAACACATAGAGACTATAAAGCAGAAATTCTAACATGAAAGCATGAGATGGAAGAATTACACACGTGCACAAATTCACAAAAAGGAATGAGATTGAAGAATTGTTAATAGAAACCCTCACGCTAGTCCTTAAAGAGCTCCTTTTCATAGCATCAAATCCTAATATAATCACTAAAGAAGGGAGTGTACATTTAAATTCTGAAACAAATATAAAAGGCTCCATTCGAGCAACAATCGGATGGTTGACATGATAAGGATTATTATAAGTCTAATCTAATTACATATAGAAATTGCACGGATAAATGGAGAGCTAAATAGAAATGTAAATTATTTTAAAAAGGAACTCAAACAAATAGTCCCAAAATACCCCCATCTCCTTACCCACCTGTCAAATCTTTTCTAATATAATCACTAAAGAAGGGAGTGTACATTTAAATTCTGAAACAAATATAAAAGGCTCCATTCGAGCAACAATCGGATTGTTTTATATATTTTTTATAAAAAAAGCATTTAAACTACACTTGAAAGTATTCTAAATAATTTTTTTTATAAATATTTTTTTATTTTTTATAAAAATATTTAAACTATCCTTGAATAAATCTAAATATAAATTTTAATTAATTTTTTTTATAAATGTTTTTATTTGTTATAAAAAAACATTTAAACTACCCTTGAAGTATCCAAAACCGAAATGCTAATTAATTTTTTATTTATTTTTTATAGAAAAAAATTTAAACCATCCTTAAAGTATCTTAAAAAAAAATCCTAATTAATTTTTTTATAAATTTTTTTTTTATTTTTTATAAAAAAACATTTAAACTACCCTTGAATTATTTTAAACAAAAATTCTAATTAATGTTTTTATTAAAAAAATATTTAAAATACCCTTCAAGTATTTTAAAAAAAAATGCTAATTAATTTTTTTATAAATGTTTTTTATTTAAAAAAATATTTAAACTACCCTTAAAGTATCATAAACAGAAATGCTAATTAATGTTTTTTTATAATTTTTTCTATAAAAAAATATTAAAACTATCCTTGAAATATCATAAATAATTTTTTTATAAATGTTTTCTACTTTTTATAAAAAAAACATTTAAACTACCCTTCAAATATCTTAAGCAGAAATGCTAGTTAATGTTTTTATAATTTTTTTAAAAAATATTTAAACTAGACTTGAAGTATCATAAATAAGTTTTTTATAAATGTTTTTTATTTTTTATAAAAAAATTTTAAACTATCCTTCAATATCCTAAACAAAAATTCTAATTATTTTTTTTATAAATTATTTTTATTATTTTATAAAAAAACATTTAAACTATTATTGAAATATCCTAAACAGAAATTCTGATTACTTTTTTCTTGGGTCCCGACCATTGTTATTAAACCCGGCTTGGTGGGTCGATCCGGTGGCTGGACCGGTCCGGGTTTGTTAAAAGACCGGCTGGTGCAACAACCTGGCAAAACCTGGTCGATCCATGACCCGGGTGACCCAGTTTTTTTTTTTTCAAATATGGTTTTTTTTCTATATCTTTTTTTATATATTTTTTTAGTTAGTTATTAACACTTTTTCGGCAGCTACAAGCATCGAGAGTTTGCCAACCAGAAAACTAAAACGAGAGATGGAATGCGCCTTAGTAAAGAAATCTGCAATCTGCAAGGAAAAAGGAACAAAAGGTAAACCAATGGTGCCATGCTTGAGATGATGACGAGTAAGATGACAATCAATCTCAATGTGCTTAGTTCGCTCATGAAAAACCGAGTTGTGAGCAATCTAAATAGAACTCTGGTTGTCACAATACATAGGAGTAGGATGAGAAAAGGAAACTCCCATATCAGCAAGTAACCAACGTAACCAAACAATCTCTTTGGTAGTAGATGTCATGACACGATATTTTGCTTCGGTGGATGATTGAGAAACAATAGATTGTTTCTTGCTCTTCCAAGAAATAAGAGAATCACCTAAAAAGATATAAAACCCGATAACAGACTTGCGATCTGTGGGATCACTACCATGATCAGCATCAGAGTATGCACGCAACTCTAAGGAAGAGGTGGATGAAAGTAAAAGGCTTTGAAAAACTGTACCCTGAAGATATCGTAAAATACGAAGAACAGCTGCCCAGTGAACAGTAGTAGGAGAAGCAACAAACTGAGTAACAACATGAACAACATATGCAATATCTGGATGAGTAATTGTGAGATATACCAAACTCCCAACAATAGTGCGGTATAAAGTAGGATCTATCAAAGGTAAACCATTAGAAGAAGAGTACCTCGCGTTGACCTCAATAGGAGTATCTACAGTCTTGTTATCAGTAAGTCTAGCCCGCTCAAGAATATCTGCAACATATTTCGACTGAGAAAGAAGGTAACCTCTAGGTGAGTATGCTACCTCAATACCCAAAAAATATCGAAGATAACCCAAATCTTTCATTTCAAATCGTCTAGCCAACTCTGTCTTCAAGACTGAAATACCATCAATGTCATCACTAGTAATAATCATATCTGGACGATCCAGTTCTTTGAACAAAAGTAGACAAAGAAAGATGGTGCAAAGATTGAATGGGGTGTCTAATATCTGCCATTGGAGACTAAGGAGAAGAGGACCTACGCAGCGAGTATACATAATGGCTATATGAGCTAATCTACAACGAATTCCTTGTTAAATTACTCTCTGTAACTGACAGAGGGCTAAAAAATGGCACTCTTCATATATACACCAATTAAAAAAATCATACACGACTATGCAACCTCTGGTTAGAGAATCTATGACGGACCGGGGAGACGCTCTCCCCTATGGAGATGAAACAACAGCTGCCTGTTGGAAGTGATAGCATATATATTGTCGCACCCTCGCGAGCGGAGCGCGGCGTCGCGGCGATCGTCAATTGATTTCGGGGTCCTTTTTTGTTTATTGTGAATAAGAGAGTCGCCACCTAGTATTATGGTCACTAGGAACCCTGACTGGTCTTTCAGAGATTCTAAGGTAAGGGACTGGTTGCGTAAAGGGAAGGTATTAGCACCCCTAGTACGCCCTACCTAAGGTAAGCTGCTTGGTGTTTGGTTTGCTTTATAATTGCTATGGTGTTGGTGTTCTCTTAATTAGTTTTTTCTAGGATAGGTTTGCTATGATGAATGGATTTGGGTTCAAAGTCTAAAAGCAAGAAACCTTGGCCAATATTGATCATACCTTTAGATATGTCTATGAAGTGCCAAGGAGAACCAATCCAGATCCTTGAAATCTGTGTTCGATTCAAATTAAATTTATTAAGATAGAAATCCAAGGAGATTCCATGTGCTTTAAAAGCTCATTTTTCCCTTAGTATTTCATACTCTCACGGCTCGTGGAGTCAAAAATTGAAATGTCCTTGATTATAATCAAGGCTTCTTTCAAGGATGTGTGCGGATTTATTATTCCCAGAAAATTATTTTGGATATTTACCACTCAGGGTTTCTTTATCCAAATATTAATAGTGAATAATAACAAGTTATTCCCATTAAATATTTTGGATATTCATCCTTTTGGGATTTCTTTATCCAAACATTAATGGTGAATACGTACTAGATGATTTCTCCACAAAATAAGATTTTTATATTTTTTTGGAATATTGGCCAATACCCTTTGGAGTTTTACAAACATGTTGTAAAATCCAGAAATGCAAAAAAAACAATTTTTGGTGTTTAAGAAATCCATGCGAAAACACATTTTTAAAAAAAAACTTCCAATATTTTTTGTACATAAAAAAAAATGTTCTAAAACATGTAAGGGTATTGGCCGTATGCAACACACATATAAAAACATTTTTTATATTTTTTTTTAAACACAAACATCACGGTTAATCCAATTAAAGACAACAAACCCAACCCGGTTACTGGCCCAAACCAGTAACCGGTTCTGCCACAGTTGCATGCATATGCATGCTATAGTGGCAGGGTAATTAATTAGGCAAAAACAAAGAAAGAAAGACTTACCTGCGAGGCAGCAGCTGGAGGCGAAGTGGGCGACGACTGGTTGCTGCTCACGTCTCATTTTCCCCTTGTATGCTTAATTTATCCTCCAGGTTTAGACGAGGCGTTGCCATGTCAAATCATCCCAACTACGGCTATGATCATGCCCAGAACCACGTGTAGATTAAGACCATCTTTTCCAAAGAAAAAGCATCCCAAGAATAGTGAAACGGAGAGATGGAATTATGCAGGAGAGGAGGGTGTTCTGACGTGTCAAATGTTGTGCGTTTGAAGCAATTTGCAGTTACTGTCTTTGCTTTGCTTTGGAAGTTACGGTGATGTTTTTTTTCTTAAAAGAGTCCTGAAGATTTCGAGAGAGAGGGGACAGTGTATGAAGGCAGTAAAAGGGAGTTGCAATCGGGGAGATGGAGGGGAGAGTGTGCGGCTGCTGTGGTTTGGAGGTTAGCTCTTGGTTTGTTTGGCTGGTGGCAGGGCAAAAAAAGTGTCAGGGGAACTCTGGTTGGCTAAGAGGGGAAGGAAGAGCTCCAAGAGAGAAAACAGGTTTAGGGTTTTTTTTATCTTTTAGGGTTTTTTTGTTTAGCTCCTTTTTTCTGAAAAATTGCCCCTTTCTCATTTTCCCCCCCCTTTCTAAGGGTTCATTTATATATAAATCTCTACATGTGTTATTCAAGGAAATATTGCAATAATTATTGCAGAGATTATCTTCTATAATCAGCACCAACAAATCCTATATATATGGTATTTTATATTGCATTGATTATTTTCCATAACCAGCACGAATCAAATCATATATCTATGGTATTTTATATTGCAGTGATTATTTTCTATAACCAGCATGAATCAAATCATATATCTATGGTATTTTATTTTGCAGTAATTATATATGATTCAATAATTATCTCCTTGACATATTGCTTCATTAATATAAGCCCTAATGCTCTATGTTATCGCCATATGTAAACCCTTATTATTATTATTATTTTTATTTTTATTTATTTATTTTTTATTTGAAAATTTATCAAAATATGGGTCAAAAATTGGGTAGCAACAGATGCCCCCTCTTTACAATGCTTACGAAGCAAAACTCCTCAATGTTTTGCATAGTAAGCTTGTAAAGAAAAAAAGTATTCCTTGCTTACTGAGTGATTCACTCATCCAAGGACTTCACTTTTTTAAAAAGAAAATGGTCTCGTTATCATGGGTGACCTGCTATATTTTTTTTAAAGAAAATTGATCTATTTTCACAGGCGATCTGCCCACACACATCTAAACCTGGTCTATTTTCAGGGACCTGCCCACATACTAACACTGGTCTATTTTTACGGGCGACCTACCCTTTTGATTGGGTTAACCTGAGATCCCATCTGGCGATCTCTTTTAATCCGAAGCAAAGTCAGTGTGTAGCTCGATTAATCTGAAATCCCATCTGGCGGATTCCCTTTTACCTAAGCTAAACTCTGTGTGTGGTTGACTTAACTTGAGATCCCATCTGATGATCTCCTTTAACCAAAACCAATACAAAAATGTGTGTGTGGTCTTATTATGACGAGTGACCTACCCAAATGAAAGATGATCTTATTATGACAGGTGACCTACCCAAATGCAAGATGGTCTCATTTTAACGGGTGACCTACCCAAATGCAAGATGGTCTCATTGTGATGGGTGACCTACCCAAGTGGAGAGAAGGGAAGAGTGGTCTCATTCTTATGGGTGACCTACCCAGGGGAAGAATGGCCTCATTATAATGGGTGACCTACCCAGGTAAAAAAAATGGAGAATGGTCTCATTCTAATGGGTGACCTACCCAAAAAATGGTCTCATTGTGATGGGTGACCTACCCAGGTGGAAAAGAGGAAGAGTGGTCGTAACTCTTGTATGATGAAACAAGAATCTTGTTCTTGTCCAAACTCTACAATGAAAATTTCTGAGTGACGGCCATTGGGTCACCCGCAAGTCCTGAATTCAAGATGCTTCAAGAAGGGCTTGCTCAAATGCAAAACAACTATTTACGAAACATACATCCTAACGGCAGGTTCTAATCTTTTTAAGTGAGACAAGAGGTAGGTTTACTACTTGGTCTCTAAAAAGGGTCTCTCGTTGTCCCAGTGATCGCCCTTGTAAAGACAATATGGGGGTTCAGCAGATAGTGGGATGACACATGTACCAATCACTATCAGTCTAAACACTCAGCAAAGAGTTGGGGTTTACACAAACTTAAACCTTGACTCAAGTCATAAGGCAAGCTGCTAGTCCCCCACCTAACCTGGAGCTTGTGTGTACTAAAAATAAATACAAGTGATGCATGAAACAATTCTAAAAATGCATGGATAAAACAAAAATAAAACAAGACAAAAATGCTAAAAAACTTAAACACATCAAATACACAAAGCTTAGTCCGATATTGTCAGAAACAATACCTTCCCCAGCGGAGTCGCCATTCTGTCGCACGACAAAAAATCCACGCGGCGTCTGCTGGCGATTTTTCTTTTGTCGTTTGATTTGATTGGTTCGTTGGAGTCGCCACCTAGTATTTAACTGAAGGCTACTAGGAAACCCGGGTACTGGTCTTATCAGAGATTTGCGGGTAAGGGACTGGTTGTGGTTAGGGAAGGTATTAGCACCCCTAACGCACCCTACCTGAGGTAAGCTGCTTCATGGACTTGATGTGTTAAAGAAGTTTTAAAAATTCTGTTCTTTCATCGAATTTTAGAAATACGACTTACATGTAAGTTCATAATTCTTTATCCGTGATCAAATCAAAATATTAAATTCTTCTTTATTCTTACAATTTTATCATACAAAAAAAAAAACATTCATAAACAAAGTACAAATCACACATTTCCTTTTCACTATACTTTTCTTTTCTTTCTTTTCCTTTTCTTTTTTGGTTCTTTTTATACATCACATTACAAAATTATAAAAAATTAAACACTAAACAAAAATTACATTACATAATTTAAAATTACAAAATAATCCCTAAACTCCAGAAATTGCAGGGAAGGACTTCTGCAAGCCGGAACAGTGTCGCAGGAACAGTGGCGGCGCGTGGGTTCACGCGCCGCCGCCGGAAACTCCAAAAATCAGGGGATCTGGAATGCCTTCTTCCCCTCTGTCTTCCTAAACCGGCGGTGACCTGCAAAAACACCAAAAAACGCAACAAACAAGTCTGTTTTGGCCTTGTTTTCAGATCGGCTCCTCTTCCTTCTCCTTGTTCAGATCTGCTGCTCTCTCTGCAAGTTTTCTTTTGTTTCCTCTTCTTCTGCTTCTGCTTCAGGTCTGTGGGCGCTGCTGGGTTGCTGTGGAGCTGTTGTCGTCGTGGGACTGAGAGAAGGCTGGGAAGAAGACAGCGGGGCTGCCGCTGTGTTCGGCCTGAGGAAGCAAGGAGCTGCTGCGGGGCTGGTCTCCTGTGTCAGTGGCTGTTGCTGTTTAGGAAACAAAAGGGGAAGCAGACGTTGCTGGTGGGGAAGGAGCTGGTGGATCTGTTTCTTCGGGCATGGAGATCGGCTGCTGCTGCTGGCCTCTGTCGGGTGGAGCTGGAGACCGTGAGAAGGAAATGGGGAAATGTTGGATGTGCTCTGGACGTTGATTGCTGTCAAGAGGGAGAAGGAAGGCTGTGTCGGTTTTGGGAGAGCTGTGAGGGGAAGAGGCAGAGGTGGAAGGTCCAGTGGTGGTGGCTCAGGCGAAGAAGGAGATGGGAAAGTCTTTTGGGGGCTATTTTTGTGCTCCCTGGTGCTCTTTTAGGCAAGGGAAAAGGCCAAACTCTGGCTGGTTTCGGGAGAAGGAAAATGAGGAGAGGCAGGGGGTTTTGTCGTGGCTTTGGTTCTCCTTGTTTCTGGCCAAGGGAGGGGGCAGCCTTGTGAAGGAGAAGATGATAAAAATCTGAGCAGGATGGGGGGTCTCTCCAAGGCTGGCGGCCAGAAATGAAGAAGAGGGAGGGGGCTGGCGGCTGCTGCCTAGGGTGCAGGAGAGAAAAAAAGTTCAGCCCTTAGGGTTTTTTTTTTTGGTTGCTTTCTTTAATTGCAAAATTGCCCTCCCTTTGTTTGAGTTGTGGACCAGTATTTATAGGTAAAATGTTGCATGGATCTCAAAATTGGTCCCTCAACTTTCTTTTTTTTTGTAAATTTGATTTTTCTTAATTTTTTTGTATTTTTTGAAAACGAGCAATATCAACGTCGACTCAATGAAGAAAATCAATGATTTTAAAAATAACGCGTTAAAATTTGAACGCGTTCCAAATGTCTTTCAAAAATTTAAATTCTTTTGAGACGATGCTAAAAATGCTAAAAACGATGCAAATATATTAAAAATGTATTTTTTGGATTTTCAATGTTTTTCGCTATTTTTGGATTTTTCTGAAAATTTATCAAAACATGGGTCAAAAATTGGGTAGCAACATATATAGCCAGAAGAGTTTACTCATCAAGGAGTTGCGTCTGCCCTCTGTTCCACCCTAGGAACCACGTCTTACTTCTCAGTGAGTCTCTCGCTCTTAGTCGTAAGAGTCCAGGTAGCTCTCCACCTTTAACCATGGGGACAACCCATAAAGGTTGATCCATATCTATTTTCATACTCTGAGTATTACAATGCCATTACCGAGCTCACCACCTTGATAAGAGTCAACTCGTTCCCGGAACCTGCGCATGCCCTCTGCTCCTTCATAGCAGCCGCGTCTTAATGCTCCACAAGTCATCCACTTATTGTCCAAGGCAAATGTCTTCTAGCTCATTGATCTTTAGCATGGGGGCAATATCCATGAAAGTCAATCCTGCATTTGTCTCCATACTCATCATAACCACTTCATTGGCTATACACTTGTCCACTCATATCTAGCCATCACATTGGCTCTGGGGCGTTCTGAACTAGGCTTATATCGTGGCCCACACACCTTCTCTAAGGCGTCTTCGCCTGCTTTCATGGGGCGGTCTGATCTTGGGCTCATATCAAGGCCCTCACACCTTCTCTAAGGTGTCTTCGCCCGTTGTCATGGGGGCGGTCGCATCCTCCTTCAGCTGAGATGCTTCAAAGTGGCTCCAAAATTCTCTACCACCATGTGCACTATGGGAGAGATTATCGTCACTAACTACATAAAAAGAGAAAGTTGCGGTATACTCCTCGCAATCCTCCACCTCGATTTCTATGTTTGGAGCTTCTACGCCTTTCTGCTTGACAACTCCACCTACACCAGCTCTCTTTGGTGTCTTTGCCTTTCATCATAGGCGGTCGCCTTTTATCACAGGCGTTTGCACCCCCTCAATTAGGTGCCTCTGCAAGAGCTCTCTTTCCATCCTTGCATGCATTGGAAAGGTCTTCGCCTGTTGTCTTCATCAAGAGCATAAGAGACTTCCTGTTGTACAAACTTTAACAGTCTCTACTCTGAGCTTCATCTGGGAACACTTCTTCTCCTTGCACCTGTTGTCTCATTACAGTACCTCGTTGGATCCTACGGGTACTCCTGCACAATCTCCGTGTGCCCTCGTGCAATTTCTGTTCTCCAGATTTCTCCCTATTCCTTGCTTATGTTTGACAGCAGCTCATCCTGTCATAACACTTGTCCAAGTCAAAATAGGGTGCCAATCTTTATCCCCTTGCTGTATTTCTCTTCCATTATCAGGGTCTTCATCAATTCTCCATTCGAGAAATCACAGTCACCGAATCTAACTTCTTTGGAGAAATCACCACTTCATCAGATCCTTGATCATACGGAACCCAACTGTTCCCTTGTGCCGTCATCCTGCTAGTCTTCAACCGTTTCATTACAAATTGCTATATATACAAAAATAGTACCATATGGATAATCCTTCCACTAAGCAAGTTCCCAGGAAAGATTAGAGGGGTCACACTGGTCCCGCTTAAAACCCAACCTCCTAGACAGAACTTCTTAGGCCATATCTATCCATCATATTGTCTTTCCGTATATACAACCATTTGCTAGCTTTGTTGCGGCTTTCCTTTACAAGTGATCTGGAATATACTGGTTTAATACATCAGTTCTCAACATCTGGCGAGACTACAAGTTCTTAGATTCGTCAAGATTGGTCTTCGTCAATTTCCACTCTTCACCTCAAATTATCCACTTGATCGGGTGTCCAGAGTGTCCCAATTTTGCCTTTCCTCAAGGCAGTTAAAATTCTCCCCACTTAGCAGTCTAGCATATGTAATTGGGTAAACATGTGCACCTTCTTCTTCTTCATCTCTTTCGACCACCATGATGTCCTTCAGATGCCTTTTAATTGGGCAATCTATCTTAATCATTCACCACCACCACTTTTGGTAACACATCTCAACGATTGGACCATACCATTGCATCCGAAACGATCAAATTAGCTGGAAACAAGTCTGAAATCGTCCAAATCGCATTTCAGACGGCTAAGATTTGATCAAAACAATTCTGTCCTGATGAGCGACTCAGATTCAATCTCAGATCCGGTTGCACATAGAGTCTGCTGCATAGAATCTTCTCCCTCGGCTCAGCTCGGCTCCCAAAACGGCTCGGCTCAACTCGACTCAGCTTGGCTCGGCTCGGCTCGCGGCTAATGACGTGGCAGGTGGGTGCTGACTGTGCGCTGACGTGTCCACTGGCTGTGCGCTGACGTGTCTGGTTACTGGCGCTGACGTGTCTGCTGACTGATGCTGACGTGTCTGTTGACTTGCGCTGACGTGTCTGTTGACTGGCGCTGGCGTGGCATGCTGACTTGGCAGCCTCTTCGCCGGCGCGTGCGATAGTTTTCCGAAGTCCGATTTCGACGCGGTTTTCAACAATGGCTTCGTCTCTTCCTCCTCTACACAATGGTATGATCAAAACATAATTTTGACAACTTTTATTTTTGAGCAAAAATCAAACACCCCTTTAAACCATGTGCTCGGATACCAATTATAGTGGATTTCGACCGGTGGTGTTCTGATAATTGCTCATCGAAGGGTAAGCACACTGACACAATATTTAACGTGGTTCGGCAAACCGCCTACATTCACGGGAGAAGCCATTACATTATATATGGAGAGTACAAGATTTACAACAATAGAGGAGGAGGAATCATCCCCTCTTTGGCAACTCTCAACCTCACTCTATTTCTCTCTTCTTAGTGCTGCAATGGCAGCTACTGCTGGCTGCCTTGGCAGCCCACTCTCTCTTACATTTCTCACATCTTTGGCTCTACTTTCCCTCTCTCAACTCTCTCATTTTGCTCTCTAATGTATGCCTCTATTTATAGGCATCCATGACACCTTCTCTTGCTCTTTTGTCAATAATGGTGGCTACCAACTCTAGTTCATCTTCAACAATGGTGGTTGCACCTAACAACCCTCTTTGACAATGGCAATGGCAGCAATCCTCTTCTAGAAGATAGGCTGCAAATGTTCTATAATTGATGCACATAATGGCAACAATCCTAACAATGATAAGATTATTATAAGTCTAATCTAATTACATATAGAAACTGCATGGATAAATGGAGAGCTAAATAGAAATGTAAATTATTTTAAAAAGGAACTCAAACAAATAGTCCCAAAATACCCTGCTATCTTCAGTGTGGTGACGTTATGTATCCCAATAAAGGAACTCCACAAGAACAACATGCTGTGCTTCTAAGAGATTGAGTCCATTGGCTCCATGCTGGATTAAGAGCAGCAACACTTGAACAGATTTTGTTTCTTGTTGTTGTCTATGAGTTCTTTTGGGACTGCTATTCTGCGCTCTGAATTCACTGATGGCAACATGTGATTTCCTCCATTTATGAAGTCACAACCAAAAGACATGATAAAAAATAAGTTGAAGTCTACCAATAACTCGTTCAACATTAATAAGTTCAAGATTTATAGTGTTGTACCAAACCCTGAAAGTAAATCAGATAGTAAGATCAATGATGAAAAAGATATATTTTATTCATATACATACAGTAACAGAAAAGGAATTGAGTGACAAATGTCACCCAGCCAAGGTTTATTAACAATTATGCTGGCTAAAAAACCAAAGGCGTCAACACTTACAATATGATGAGGAGTGCACTAAATTAGCTGAACAATTTAAAAGTATCACTCAGAAAAGGCTAACAAACAAAAGGCAAAGAGTAAGGCAGTAACCAGCATTTCTTTATCTTCAAACTCTTTCTTTCTCAAAACGAGAAAATTAAAAAATATTTCAAAAGAAAAATAAGGAAATGGTTGGACTTTGTTCTTGTTTTATATCAGTATGACATAATTGATAGTTCGTAGTGCTTTCAACTTAAAGCTCTGGGTTGGGCTTTGTAATAAAGATCAGTTGCTGCATTGGTTGAGATTACACTGCCCATTCCTCATTTTAACAATCATGAAAGTGACCTGATAGATGACAAACAAAAATATTTGATGACTTCTACAATACTTAGGACAGAGTTTGACTCGGTATCCAGTAAGTTTAATTCTTAAGCTACTGCTCCTCCCTGCATGTGCTTATATGTTGCAAGTGATAAGAGTCTTAAAAAATATACAGCCATATATGCTGGAGTAAGATTCATAGGCTAGTACACATAAGAACAGCCATTCAATCTGACAACCATGTCCATTGACGGATGGCCATGAGGAATCTCCAGAATTAAACATATGGTAGATGAAAGATGGTTTAGTTTGACCTATTGAGGTAAGGAAACTTACCATCACTGTTTCTCCAGTCTTTCTTTTCTTCGATTCTTCATTCAAATCACTAGATGGGAATAATGATTTCTCTCTGAGTTCCTTTTTCGCAGATTCACTGCCTCTCCAGCAGATGTAATAATGCCTCCATGTAATTTGTTAAGACAAAATAACCTTGCCTCATATTCCTGACAAACAAATATAAAAATGTGATCACAATGAATCCCCTCCCCCCCTTCTTCAGCGTACTAAATAGTCAAACATCAAAGTAAACAGGCAGTTGACTAACATACCTGAAATGATTCCTCCAATTCACAATGAACACATGTGGGACCATCGTCAATAGCTTGGCATATTCGACAATGTCTCACACGTTCAATGTCCTCTTCCTTTGGGATCGCCATTGTTAGATCAATTTCCAAATTTCGATTAAGTAACGTTTGTCTAGAAGCTTCTAAGTGATCTAAATGAGTCTAGATGTGGTACTTCAGACCAGTAATGCTTCGTAAACTGAAGTGAGATCACTATTAGTAAACTACCAGTTTAGTCAAAGGTTTTCTAACTTAGCTTTGAAGTTCAATGGGGAGTATTATGAAGATAGCAGATTTGAATGAAAGAATTCTAGAGAATTTAGAAGAGAAATGAAGAAGGCAGAGAGAGCAGCTGACAGTTGAAGGAAGAAGACGAATATATTCATTGTTTTTCATTTTAACCCATTTTACATTATTGAAAATGTATTTATAACAGAAGCTGCAGACGTAAACCAGCTTCTTTCTTCAATGTTTAACAGCTTTAACAGCTTTTCTAACTGTTTCCAACTGCCTAACAGTATTAACAACTTTAACTGTTTAACAGTATTTTAACTACCTCATCCTGTAATCACTTGAGATGTGGCATGATTCTGATCATTGATATCTTTACATGTATAAGTTAGCAAAAATACAAAGCAGTTACAAATTATGATCAAAGAAGTTGAAATAGAATGATATATTTATTCATTGCGCATATTTTAGACAATCACTAACCGTGATGCAATTCTTGATGATCTCGACTTGTTTAGAGTTCCTGAGACAGCCTCTTCAATCTTTCTTATCAGCTCACCTGTGGAATCCTTGTTCTGTTCTGCATGATTGAGAGCATCCAACCACCAAACTGTATGTAGATTTTTTCTCTCACCAAATGCATTACAAACCTTCAAAAGAATTATAATCTTGCTCAAGACCGAAAGACTGAAAACAAATAAGAAATGCAGAAAAAATTGACAATTTCTAGTTATGCCACCCCTTAGAATATGATAATCAATTCCTATGAAATAAATGTGCCATCTTTGTTTTTGATTTTTAAAATGAAAACAGTAATCAAGTTGTGGTCATCAACCGTAACAATGTTGTCACCTTTGACAGAGCACACTAGAACATAGTGAAAAGCAGGCATTCTGCTTGCAGACCAATGAAAAGTCTGGTTCAAATGACTAAGTAATACCTCACTCACCCAAATAGATGACAGAGGGTTCAACTACCAGAGAATAACAGATTAGGGCCTCTTTTTGTGTGAGAAAATACTAGCATGCAAGAAAACCTGGTAGACAATGGCAAACAGCATGGGTTTGCGTTAGAATCCTAAACACTGAATTACGAAATATCATCATGAAAGGGAATTCCTATTATTCTCTTTGAAGGGGAATGGGTTTGAGGTGGGATTCTTTAAGGGATCATAAAAGCAGGCTGTTAAAGATCTGCTTCTCCTCTATTAGTGTCTAATTTGTGTAGGAACCAGCTCGAATCAGAGTAGTGTTTGTGGGCAGAGAATGTGAGAACTGGTAGAAAACAATTCCTACTGACCAAAAACGCAGAGAACTTCTACATCTTGATGAAGTCCAATGAGCACAGGTTTCTGCTAATGAAATTTGTGAGTAGGTTGAGGTTCCTGAAGTTGTATATATCTATACTGAAACAAATACAGCCCTTCACTTTGGCTAATTATACAGATTTGGATTGGCTGCAATATAATCCAGCATGAGGCCATCATGGAGGTTTAGTGTTGCATGACACATCTATATAGTTTATCTGATTATTCAATAAAAAAAAGGATTTCTAGATCAAATATATGTAGTCGTGAGATATAAATGTGCCACATCCAGATATACTGACAATTTATGTAAACACGGCTCTATTTATGACAATTATTAAAACATTCCAATTACTTATTTATTTATTTATCTTTGAGTTTTTTATTTTTAATTCACACTAGAAAAAACTTTATTTTATTTTAAGAAATAAAAAAACAATTAAGAAATTGGTTAAGTTTTTTATTGTTAATTGTTTTACTTATTTTTGTTGTTTTAAACTAATTAGCATGAATAGGTAAAAGAATTACATAAAAAAAGAATTAAATCCAACATGAACAATAGAAATCTTTAGTTTTTGAAAATAAAGTAAAAAGATTTCTAATGTAAATAAAAGGTTCGAGAATAAAGTCTCAAAATAGAATCAATAAAAATATGTTATGTATCCCTTCTTCCCTACTACCTACAATTGTCCAAATCAAAATCATACAAATTTCCTTATCAAAATAGATATTATATGGACTTATAATATCATCAAATCTATCTAGAGCTTATAAGATAAGGTTCTCGAACTCATGCATGACTGTTAATCAAAATCATACAAATTTCCTTATCAAATCTTGAATCAGATGTTAATACACAAGTTTGTGAATCCAGACATAAATAAGTAAAGTTTGTCTACTAATCTGACTTAAATGTGCACTTATGTACTTGAAAGCAAAAACACACACAGAGGTTAGACTACCATAGGGACAGAGTTAAATCTTTTGTTTAAAATTTAAAAAATCTCATAACTACAGCTCATGACCAGCACTGGATTTACATGTCTCAGTAAATCTGTAGCTAATAGATATTCAAGTTCTATTTTCTCATGGGACCTGGGAGTAATGTGGCACTTGGTTCAAGATTGAAATGTCATTAACATATAGCTAATAGCAAGGAAAAATCAGTACACCCCTTCATGTTGAAAAACGATCGCTTGCATTGTCAATGTGATTAGTAAAGCCTGAGAAATTGTTTATCAAACATTATTGTTGAATATGTGTAGGCTAAGTTAAATATCTCAACAGTGGTGCTTCAATTTCATATGCAACCAACCAATGGACTGTTCTTTGGGTTTGAATTTTCTAATGAAATGATGGAAATTCATTTCATTAGAAAATTCAACATCAAGTTGGAAATTCATTGGTTGGTAGACTGTTCTTTGGGTTTGAATTTTGTATTGAAATGATGATTTTGCCTACTGAAGCTCTTGTTTCAGCGATAACTTATTTCTAAATAATCTCAACCCATAAAAATTAACAATATAAATCCAACTTGTAAATATCTGTAATATTTACATAAAAATTAGCACAACATGATATATATCCAACTTGATTGGATCATGTTTATATAATATATAAAATACTAAAAATTGAATTGAATATAATTATCCAAATATACTTAATTATGAACACCCTACTTACAATTCCTTAATTTCCTCAAGTTAATTACTTGATATTTGCATGCAATAACATAAGGTATACATATAGCTAGGTAGATGTGCTTTCTCTTTCCTTTTATTCCCACAACTTGTACGGATTACAAGTCTCCCTTTGTTAATTTAGCAGGATTGGACATTCCATATTAGTATTTGCTCCAAGAATCTGTGAAATTAATGTGCACTATTAGGCATCTATTAGTCCAATGATAGTATTTTAAAAATAGTAGAATAATTAGTAATAATTAGCAAACATCCAAAGAGCCGAAAGCAAGCACAAACATTTTGCTAGCTAGCATACATAGATATTCTCGTTTATTTTCAAGGGAACACCTTCTTGAACATAATATGGCAAGATTTGTAAGAGACAAATGAAGTAAGCTATCAAGAACCGAAAGCATTGGCATCGTGCAGGCAAGATCAGTATAATAAGAAGGTGATGAAAACTAGCAAGGGAAACAATTTGGGAGAAGAAAACACTGTCAGGCTCGTGGTAATGTCTCCTCTCACTATATAACCAAATCGACACTTTGAATCTTACCTGCCCCCATTTGTAAAGCACCAAAAATCCCATTTAGATCATATATACATGCCTTTGATTAAGAGTTTCTTTTGCATCGCGGTGATAATTTAAAATCAAAATATTATCAAACCCTTCAAGCAAAGAAAAACAAATTCTAACGCATAAAACAGTGCCAACATAATTTGAAAGAAAAAAAGTTCGATGATAAAATTCATATTACAAATAACTATTGTTCCAATTGATAATCGAATAGAAATAGCTAGCTATACACTATGAGAAGAGATCTCCCAAACTTATTGTGCAAAATGCCTTAGGCAGTGGAGGCCACTTAGTTGTAAGCTCGAAAGAAATTTTTTCCATTGTAGGCCGAGATTGAGGATTGGAATGCAAGCATGCAAGTGCAATTTTCATCATGTGGACAACGCCCTCTGCTGCTCCTTTTTTAGGAAGCGAGATGCGGTGGTCTAACACATCCTTCAATAGTGCATGTTGAGCAATCGGTGGCAACGACGATGATGACGAAGATCCTGGTGATAAGAGTGCTGAAATGAGATCGCCTGGGTGCCTTCCTGTCATCACCTCCATTGTTACCACTCCGAAGCTATAGACATCGCATTTTTCAGTCACCTTCATTGTGTAAGCTAGCTCTGCCAAAAAAAACTGATTATGCATGGTTTTTTATCAAATAGTTGAAAGAAAATACTTTATAATAAAAGCTAAAAAAACACTATACATTATCTTCACTATTACACATTAGTAACTTAATGTTGAAATAAAGCTACGCACCTGGAGCAGTATATCCAAAAGTACCTGCAAATGAGGTCCAATTGGATGAGTCAGGCATCAACAGTCTAGCTGTGCCAAAGTCGGAGACGTGTGCTTCATATTCCAAATCCAGAAGGATATTATTGCTGGTAATGTCTCGATGAATGATCGGAGGAGAGCAAGAATGGTGTAGATAGGATAAAGCTCCACCCACCCCTTTCACAACGTTTAGCCTTCTCCTCCAATCGAACTCAATTGCTTGTTCCTCACTGGTTATAATCTTTCTCAAGCTTCCTCTTTCAATGAACTCATAAACCAAAAAAGAATGCTTTGCATGTGAGCAAAATCCATACATTTTCACAATATTTCGATGTCGAATATTTGCCAACACACAAACTTCCTTTTCAAAAGCTTTAAAATCGAACAACTTTTCTGTTTGTGACTGGTGAAGTTTCTTCACAGCAACCACCTGTTCTGTTGGCATCACTGCTTTATAAACAGTTCCATATCCTCCTTCGCCAATGCAGTAGTTGGAGTTGAATTCCTCTGTAGCTTCAACGATATTCTCATACAACTTCTTCCCATCATGGTCCAATATCGTGAATATGTTTCGATCTTGTTCATTTTCTGGCTCAGCGTTTCTCTTCCTAGCTCTTTTGCAGAGAATGAATAAAGCTCCAAACACCAAAAGCAAGCTTCCTAAAAGAGGGAGTACAATCAAAATCACAAGCTTGTTGCTCTTTCTCTTAACAGTTTTGCTGCTTTTTGGAAGATTGCACGGCTTTAGACCGCTGGCGTTGCCACATATACCCATATTATCCCTTAATGCCTCAAATGAAGCGTTGTGGAAGGCTTTGATATTGGGAATGGGGCCTTGTAGCTTATTGGATGATATATCCACAGTTGTTAAGCTTACCATGTCTTTGAAAGTGCTCGGAATCCGTCCAGAAAGCATGTTGTAAGAGACATTCAGAGTTTCCAACCTTTGCAGTTGCCCCAGTTGCCTCGGTATCTCTTGAGTCAGGAAATTGCAGCTAAGATCAAGATCTTCAAGAGAAAGTAGAAAGCCTATCTCACCTGGAATGCTTTCTCTAAATTTATTACCGCTGAGGTTCAGCAACAATAAATTCAAGCATTCCCCAAGTTGTTTTGGAATCAATCCACTCAGATTATTAGATGCTAAATTAAGGATTTGAAGATTGGAAAGCATCTTAAAATCTAAGGGAACGGCACCTGAAAGATGGTTGTTGTTAAGAATAAGCTTGTACAACAACTTCAAACCCCCTAAATCTTTTGGGATGGCTCCTTTTAACTGATTTGATGACAGATCTATCAAGTGCAATTGAGTAGCCTTCCCAAGCTCTGGTGGTATCTCACCAGAAACATTATTGTTTGAGATTTTTAGGCTTGTCATGTTACGACAATCTCCCCATTTTGAAGAAAGCTCACCATAAAAATTATTGTAACTCAAATCAATATAATCCAGATGTGGATAGACACCAAAAACCTCAGAAATATTTCCTGTTAATTGATTCCAATCAAAGCTTACTCGGTATAAACCAGTGCAGTTTTTCAAGCTTTTCGGGATTGAACCTGAGAAATAGTTGTGGTCAACAGTAAAGTCTTCCAATACTCCTCCATGGCATAAATCTAGTGGCAATTGACCCGTGAATTCGTTGATACCCAATGACAAATACTTCAAATGGGTGAGATTGTTCATCTCTGAGGGCAATGGGCCGTGAAATTTGTTCTCATGTAATCTCAAGTCCACAAGGGATATAAGTTGTCCTATTTCTGAAGGAACACATCCAGATAAATTATTGTGGCCTAGAAAAAGTTTAGTGAGCATTGTCATGTTACCAATAATAGAATGGATGGTACCAGAGAGTTGGTTCCGGTAAAGGCCAAGAAAAGATAATTTTTTTAATTTTCTAATGGAATAAGGGATTTCACCGGTTAAAATATTATTTGACAAGTCAAGTTCTTTTAGAGATTCTAGCAACCCAATTTCCTGAGGAATGAAACTAGAGAGTTGGTTTCGATAAAGGTAAAGCAAAGATAAATTTCTTAATTTTCCAATAGAAGAAGGGATGGAACCAGAGAGTTGGTTCCTACAAAGACCAAGGAAAGATAATTTTTTTAATTTTTCAATTTCATGTGGGATGGTTCCAAAAAGAGAATTGTTCGGAAGGTCAAGACCAAAAAGATTACGGAAGGCCGAGAAGTTGAAATCATAAAGCGTACCTCTCAAGCCAAAGTCTGCAAGGCTCAACATGGTGACGCTTCCAGAATTGTCACAGGTGATTCCAATCCATTTAATGCATGGGCTAATGCCGACCCAAGAAAAAAGGAGAGATTGGCTTTGGTTGTCAAGACTGGCTTTCCATTGGAGAAGAGCCTCAGCTTCTGTATTATTATTACCAAATAGTGAAGTTGTGGAGGAAGTGTGTTCAGCTAAAGCAAAGAAAGAAGAAGAGTTGAATATGTGAAAGAGCAAAAACAGGATGTGGAGACAGAAGGAGAAGAATGGTTTGTTTAGTAAGGACGTCGTCATGGTGTGTTTTTCAAGAGACATAGGATATGGTTTGCTATGGTAGATTAGGCTCTTCCATGGAGAGGTATTTATAGGCAGGAAAACATGATTGGAATTGTTTTTTTTTATATAAATCATTGATTATTACATCTCTTCTCTAATAAGTTGAAATTAACTATGCTAGTGATAGTGCATAAAATTTAAATAAATAAATTTATTATTATTTTCAATCCCTCTGTAAAATGAATTAAACACTCACCCTGGCTTTAAAATAATTAATTAATCACTTGACCAATATTGACTATGCTTGATTGAATTTTTTTTGTTATAGAAGATATCCTCTTTCTTCTCATTAAATTTTCCATCTTATCTTTTTTTCCCTTTTATTACTTCATATAAACACTACCAGAAATTTGCTTAATACCAACGGAATTACCGACGGAATAATTCTGTTGGTAATTTGAGGTCGCCATTACCAACTGAATTTAATCCGTCGGTAATTTCAGGCCAAATTCTGTCGATAGCTACCGACAGAATGTTGAGAATATAAAAAAAAGGGTGGTTCGCTGACGTGGAGGTTATTGCGGGTATTTTTTACCGACGAAATCACTGAAGGATTTAAAACGTCAGCTCCGTACGGTAACATGACCGATTCACCAATGAAAATGCCAACGAAATCACCGAGGAATTCAAAATGGCAGCTCCGTACGGTGACGTGCCCTTTTTATCATCAAATGAGTAGACGGAATCACGGACGGAATAGGTCCGTCAGTGAAGCCACCGGCAAAACTTAATATATCCCCTCTCTAACGACCCTCTCCTCCCCTATTTCTCCTTCTTCTTCCCCATCTCAACTCTCCCCAACTGCAAACAACTAGCCCCCACCCCCCCTCAAAAAACCATCTCTCTCTTCTCAGCACAACAAGTCATATTTCTTGAAGTCTTCTCGTCACAGCATCCATGTTCTGATTTACCAACGGATTTTTATCAGTTTTTGTAAGTAATTCTATCTTTTTAAATTTTAACATTTAAATGTGAATTTTATTGTTTTTTTAGTATATGTATTTTGTTAGTAGATGTACATGTTTATTGTTATTTCTCAAACAAACTTGTAGTATATGAATGTATAATTTTATACTTGTTATGGCTTGTTTTAGATTTTGTAAGATTGTATTTGTTTGTAAATTGTTGAAACTTTATTGAATTATTGAATTACATGTGTTGTTTTGAAATAATTAATAGCTTGTTTAATGAGTCCGTTTTAATTTTTATCATCAATGGTATTGCGGAGTTGTAATTTCTGTAAATTGATATATATATATATATATATATATATATATATATATATATATATATATATATATATATTAATTTGTATGGACGTTGATAATTGATAATGAATATTTAATATTTATGAGAAGTTGTAATTGGTTTGTTGGATAATCTCGAGGTAAACCAATATTTTTGCAAATTTATTTACCTAACATAGTTAATTAATACATTTTGTCATCATAATTTTATAGAAATTCGATAGAAGTCATGAATGATCGTTCATGGATGTATCGAGATTCACCCCAAGGATTGCGGAAGATGGATTATTGTAACGGGGTTCAGGGTTTTATTAATTTCAAAACATCTATTCCTAGAAATTTTACTAGAGGCGGTATTAGGTATCCATGCAGGAAGTGTCAAAATAAAAAGTATCTGCATTCATATGTTGCAACGATGCATCTTCTATACAAAGGGTTTATGGAGAATTACCAGTGTTGGTATGCATACAAAAAAGTATTTGTTAGTAAGAGGAGAATGGGAGAAAGGTGGTTGTGTCAACTTCTAGTGCTAGCAACATGCATGAAGCGGCAAATGACAACATTAATCCTTACAGGAATATGGTTATGGATGCAATGAGAATGAATCAAGGTAATGTCAGTTAATGTCCAATTGTAAAAGAAGAACCTAATGCAAATGCAACTAGGTTTTTTGATTTGTTGAAAGATTCTAACGAACCATTATGGGATGGCTACATGAACCACAGTACGTAAATTATTGGTCGTAGCACAGGTGTTCACCATCAAGTCAGATCACGGGTTAAGTGAGGCCGGGTATAACAAGATTATTGAATGGGCGAGAAGCATTTTACCTAAAGGGAACAGGCTAAAAGAAAACTTCTATGCTGCGAAGTACATGATGAAACCCCTCGGTTTAGGATACCAAAAAATTGACATGTGTCCTAACTTCTGCATGTTATACGCCCTTGAAAATGCTGAGATGACCGAGTGCATGACATACGTACATTCCCGTTACAAACCCAGAACTGGTAGGGAAAAGACTCTAGTGGCATATAAAAAACTTAGATATTTCTCAATCACATCTACACTGTAGAGGTTATTCATGTCACCAAGGACTGCTGAGCACATGACATGGCATCAATCACATGATGTGGTTGATGGAGTGATGGTGCATCCTTCTGACGGCGAAGCGTGGAAACACTTTAACAGTGTGCATCCTCACTTTTCAGCTGAATCAAGGAACGCACATCTTGGGTTGTGTATAGACAGATTCAACCCATTCGGGTCATTTATTGCTCCTTATTCTTGTTGGCCAATCATACTGACGGTTTATAACTTGCCATCAGGGATGTGTATGAGACTGGAGTTCATGTTTTTATCTATGGTCATACCAGGTCCAAGCAGCCCGGGCCGGAATATAGATGTTGTCTTCGACCGTTGATTGATGAGTTGGCGTAGTTATGGTCCTCCAGAGCTTTGACTTATGATATATCGAGGAAACAAAATTTTCTTATGAGGGCGGCTTTGATGTGGACTATTAATGATTTTCCAGCTATGGCATACTTTCTGGTTGGAGCACGCATGGGAAACTAGCATGTACATACTGCATGAAAAATAACAAGGCATTCACCCTGACAAACGAAGGTAAAGCTTTTATTTTTACTGTCACCGTCGTTACTTGCCACATAATCACAGGTATAGAAAGAACAGAAAAGATTTCTTTGTTGGTAGAGTTGAAAAGGATGTTGCACCCCCACGTCTTTCTAGTGAAGAATTGCATGATGTTGTATTAGAGTACAGTGATATTGTGTTTGGTCTCCAATCAGGTAAACAGAAGTTTCTTGGTTTTGGTTTGACCTATAATTGGTTAAAGCGAAGTATCTTTTGGGAGCTTTCTTATTGGAAGACCAATCTTCTCCGCCATAACCATGATGTCATGCACATTGAAAAGAACATGTTTGAGAACATTTTCAACACCGTCATGGATGTGAAGGGGAAGACAAAGGACAACATCAAGGCTAGATTGGATGTAGCTTTATTATGTAACCGTAAAAATATGGAGTTGGATTGTGATGAGTCATGGATCGCAAAACCAAGAGCAAGCTTCGTGTTAGAGAAAAATACACAACTACTAGTCTACAAATGGCTTAAGAGTCTGCGTTTTCCCGATGGACATGCCTCGAACATATCCAGGCTAGTTAATATGGAGGAATGCAGATTGTATGGAATAAAGAGTCATGACTGCCACGTGTTTATGCAAACACTCATCCCATTAGCATTTCGTGATTTGTTGTCAAATGGGATATGGGATGCACTCATGGAGATCAATCATTTCTTTAGAGATTTATGCTCCAGCAAGTTGAATGTTGATCACATTGAGAGGCTTGAAACGAATATCATCGAGACACTATGAAAGCTTGAGATGATATTCCCTCCATCATTTTTTGACTCAATGGAGCATCTCCTCATACATCTACCGTTCGACGTAAAAGTTGGAAGACCGGTCCAGTATAGATGGATGTACCCATTCGAAAGGTTAGATATTATAGTTGCAATGTAATTCATATATAAAAGTATTTTCTTTGTTTTCTTCATTGAAAATATTTGATTAATTCAATGCAGGTACTTGTTCAATCTCAAGAAAAAGGTTAAGAACAAGGCGCATGTTGAGGCTTCGATATGTGAGGCCTATATTGTTGAGGAGATCTCAACATTTCTCTTGTACTATTTCGAACCTCATCTGAGAACGAGAATCAATCGCGTTCCACGACATGATAATGGCGGTGAAGTGTCTTCTAGTGGGAACTTGTCAATACTCTCCAATCCTGGATGACCCACACCTAAAAATGTTGTAAGAGAAAGATATTTGTCGGAAATAGAGTTCAAACAAGCACATAATTATGTTCTATTTAACTGTGATGAGCTGAGACCTTTTATTCAATAAGTGTATATATATGTAATACTAATTAAACTTTGTCAATAATATATTGTTAATTATATATTGTAATATAATACACTCATTACCACTTGCAGGGAACATCGACAATATTTGTTGTCTAATAACTCACAGCTAATCAAATCCCGGATCTTTCAATTACAAAATGAATAATTTGCCACATGGTTCAGAACACATGTAAACACCATCACAAACTCATTCTCACTTGCAAAATTATTGTATGCATGTCATTATGTGATTCTCGTTTATTGTTCATTGATGTACATTATATACAAGGTTTAGCAAATGAGAAAAAGTGTTGTTAAGTCATCGTCTTCACTAAGCCTTGGCCCTGAAAGAAAAGTTAAGTGCTACAATGGGTATTTTGTCAATGGATATATTTTCCATACTAAAAAATATGAGCATGAAAGAAAGACATATAACAACGGTGTTTGTGTTAAGGGATCGGCTAGTAGTGAGTTAGAAGTTGACTCCTACGGTAAATTAGAAGAGGTCGTCGAACTGCAATATCATAGCGGGCAGAATAGAGTGTTTTTATTCAAATGCTATTAGTATGACACGACTGACAGAGAAATCAGAGTTGATCCACACTATGGTCTAGTCGAAATCAACTCAAAAGCTAGACTCCGCAATGTAAACGATGTCTTTGTTTTCGCAAAGCAATGAGTCAACAAGTTTATTACACATATACCCCTTCTTTTTAAAAGGATCGATCAAGAGTGAATTGGTTGCCCGTTTTAAAAATGAAACTCAGGGGTCGTGTCGAGCTTGTTCAGGATGGGAACGAAGACACAAGTGTGCGAGATGAAGTCTTTTAAGTTAGTGAGTTGGTTGAACCATATCGAGTTGCTCCTTCGATTGACTTGGAAGAAAATTCAAATTTTCGCATTTTCGATGATAGTCTTATTGATGTTGACGCAGAGGAGTTGAATGTTGTTTTGAGCTCTAGCGGACAAGCAAATGTCGATGAAGATGATGATATCCATATTGAAGATTGTAATAAAGGTGATGACTATTCAATTGACAAAGAAGAAGAAGAAAATTCAGACTAACTATCAGAATGAAGCCCTGTGTAAAACATGAAATATGTGTTGTTTAAGCATTGTTGTTATTGTGTTGTGCGATGGACAGTTTAGCAATCAAAATAATTACTTGAAATGCCACTATCACCGGCGTCCATACCGACGGACAAACGCACGTCGGCATTTCACAGAGAGTTGAAAAATAATTACTTGAAATGTCACTATCACCGATTTCCATGCCGATAGATTCCAATCCGTCGTTATGTTGTCGACGGGTCACTATTACCGACAACATCATCGATGGACTGTGCGAATTCCAAAGAGTGGTGCATTAAATGCATCTCTGACCGCGTTATTTTGCCAACAGAATTACCGACAGACCATGAAAAATATGGAGGGTAATACAAAACATTGGTGTGAAATTCAAAAATTACTTATGGATTTTCAAAACTTCACCGATGGAATAAATTAAAATAATATTATTTTTAATTTCCGTTGGTAAAAATGCGCTATAAATCCTTGTGATCGCCCCTTCAATTCATTTTTTCATCTTCTCCATTCTTCACCTTTTAATTTCAATTTTTTTCCTCTCATTTCTTCAAGACTTTTACCTGCAATCTCTAACTAGTTTTCTTCTTAATCTTCATCAAATTAAAAGGTATGTGTTTCCTCTATTTCATTTTATGTTAAAGTTTCTTTTTTTGTTATGTTTTTTGTTTTGGTGTATTTTTATAATGTAGATAAAGTCTTGAAATAAACACATTATTAAGGTAAGCATATTTCATTCCTAAAGTCTATAGTTTTTTAAAAAAAAAATTATTCAATATATTTTATTGTTGTATTGGCATAATAATTGAATAATTTGTTGAATTATAATTGTTAATGTTGAATTTACCTTAAAATAAGTAATTGAATAGGTTGGAATAATTAGTAATTTTACTATATTATTGCATGATTTGTGTTTAATTATTTGCATTAATTTTAATTGTTAGTCTAGAGTTTTTTTTGAATTTATTGAATATTTTGTATTGTTTGTATTTATATAACGATTGAATAATTTGTTGAATTGTAATTGTTAATGTTGAATTTACCTTAGAATAAGTAATTGAATATGTTGGAATAATTAGTAATTTTACTACATTATTGCATGATTTGTGTTTAATTATTTGCATTAATTTTAATTGTTAGTCTAGAGTTTTTTTTTAATTTATTAAATATTTTTTATTGTTTGTATTTATATAATGATTGAATATGTTGTTAATGTTGAATTTACCTTGTAATTAGTATGAATGTTATATGTATAGATGTTATGTTATATACAATATTAGTATAGATGGAGTCAATTGGTTGTGGCTTTTGTCAATATTTGCAGGTTTGTGGATTTGGGTAGTATCCAGTATAGGGGAGGTGTTGTCGAAATTTTTTTAACATTTGAATTTAATTATATAATTATTCGTATACAATTGTGTAGATGCGTAGAACGAAAACCACAGCTCGTCGCTCATGTATGGTCGCAGTTAGTTCTTCTAGCAGCGAGGATGACGTATCCTTAGATGCCTCTCAAGAAGAGGCACCTATGCCACCTACGTCGTCAACCGATGGCCTTTTCCAGCGCGGATTCATAGCGCAGAGGTGGCGTGCCTTCGCAGCGGAATCAATTCACCCGCAAGTACGAGGCACAGTGGAAGGACGACCTTTCAATGTAAGTTTGTTAAGGTTTTAGTTTTTTCTTTTAAATTATAACATAATTTATGAACAAGTAATCAATAATTCATTAATTTATTTTATTTTCATGTTCACAAACATTGAGGCTACCCGAGTAATATCATCATCGTTTAAATTGTTGATCGAGATTCCATTATTTCAATGGAGCCAGGTGTCCAGACATCCTGAATGGATACTAGAAAATCGATGCATGGTTTAACATATTTGAGGTTGGTGTTAATTTCTAATTTCCAACTTCTTTCTAATAATTTATTAATATAATTGTAAATAAATTGTTATTTTTATTTATCTAATTATTTATATACAGCACAAATTCGCCTGGGACAAGGCGCATGACAAAATTGTGAGGAGGGTGTGGGAAAATCACGCGACAACTAGGTAACATCGAAAACAATACAAGATTTTTTTAGAAAAAAAATATGTTTCAACATCTAATTTGTCGCTATGGAAGTAGGTTATGTGATTTTTGGTATGAATCACAAAAAAAGACAAAAAAAAATGCGAGAGATAGAGGTCTTCAAGGCTGGAACGACGTGGCAATTTGGAGGAATTTCGAACCGATATACATCCCAGAAGATATATGGCCACACTATCTTGAGCACGTGACGTCTGAGCGATTCACACAACGCTCACAGTCCGGTGCTAGCAACCAAAATCGGTCAATTCATGGCTTGGTGACAACGCACACTGGTAGCTCTGTTCTGTTTGCTGCACATGCAAAACGAGTGATAAGATTAATTTAAATAAAATATATCATTAAATTAATTTGTTGTTAATTAATCTTTTTTCATTATAGGCTACGTCTCTTGGATGTGAGCCGAGCCTGATGGAGCTGTTCGTGGAGACACACGTGTGGAGTCAAGACCGCTAAAAGGGGGCACAACAGTTCGTTGACAACCGTGTTTAACACTTCGTGGTATGTTTGTTCAACCATTTTACTTTGTAAGTTATTATTTTTATTGAATTGAATATGATGATTACTTTTTTTTATTTTCAGGAGACCTATAATAGCCGGTTGAGGGAGAGATATGGGGACGATCCTTTGACCCATCTGAAATTCGATCCGGATTTATGGATGGAGGTTGGATCGTCTGGTGGACCCGATAAAAATCAGGTTTACGGGCTCTCCAACACTACAGCCAAGAACTTGCGGGCGGCCCGTAGTGTTTCAACCGTTGGGAGCTCCCAATCAGTATCGAGCACCCAACTAAAGAGTTCGTGGCCTTGCAGCAACACATGGCTCAGCTCACTGAAAGATACGACCACCTATCAGCGGAGTATGCACAACTAAAAGCGGAACATGCACAACAAAAAGCGGATCATGAACAGCTTCGCGAAATGGTCATGAACATGGCATCACAGAGTGGTGGGCCGTATAACCACCAGCCTCCTCATTCTCCTCCTCCTCCTCCAGCTCCACCTTTATGTTAATTTGTAACAAATATTATTTACCTTTAATAGTTCATTTAATAGTTTTTTTGAAACACATTCAGTTTGTAATGAATATTATTTAACTTTGTTTTTTTTGCTTTTGATGTTTAATAAAAATTTTATTTGCATAATTGGTTTTTATTACCATTAATTTATATAATTTTATGTTATGTATTCTAAATAATTTTTTAAAAACATATTTAAAAATAATCACAGAGGGTTTTACCGACGGAATATATCCGTCGGCATTTGACAGTAGCTTCCATAGTCATCGACAACTTTACAGACGGATATATTCGGTTGGTATTTCACACTCACCGACAACTCTACCGACGGACTTAATCCGTCGGTATTTGACAGTACCTGCCACAATGACTGATGAATGTACAGACAGATATCTTCGATCGGTATTTTAAACACTCACCGACAACTTTACCGATGATATCTATTCGTCGATATATCACACTATCACCGACGGGATAAATCCATCAGTATATTTCAAGCGGGAAAATTTTTTTTTTTAGCACAATTTCTGTTTGTAAAACCATCGGCAAATGTTTTTTTTATGTTGCCGGCCGATATAGCGATGGATGGTGGTATTACAGATGGACGTATTCTGTCGGTAAAGATGTCGGTAAAAATAAATTACCGACAAACTCTTAATCACATACCGACAGAATATTTCCGTCGGTAAAATTGTGAAATATTGTAGTGAAAGAAATAAAATAAATTGAAAAGGACCATGAAATGGAGAAAAAGATCAAATTACAAATAGATTTAAAATCATAGGGATTAATTATTATTTTTCAAAGCTATTTCCAATAGGATCAAATTCTGATTTCAACTTTCTTTCCCCTTTCCATATCATAGTTTGCAACATTAACTGGAAAGTCCTACGTTCACATGCACACTGCCTCTAATGTGTATACTATGAATGGATAAAACTCTCTGCAATGTCAATGGTGACGAGCAGGCAGAAAAGTGAATAAAGGGTGATAAAAAGCAAAGAATTCTATGAAAGAAACTTTAATCTCGAAAGTTTTTTCTAGCAATTTGATCACTAATTCAATATATTCAACGGAAGATATTGTAATTGACGTCAGACACTTGTGGGTGTATCGCTTTGTAATTTCCAGTTAATTAATAATTTCTTCCCCCTTTCCATATTTTCCACTGAAAAGACAACGGAAAAGTGTCTGTGAGAGACTCACCAAATTTCCATAACGGAGGGCCAACTTTGACGAAGAGACTGAGAAGACTATGGATCAGTACCCGTAACAACCACGGAACAAGTCAAACAAGTATGGTCTGTAGTTTTATTTGGTTAGATTTTGAATTTATTTTCTAAAAATTATTAGTTTAATATTTATAAATTTTAGAATTATTGAAAATTTATATAATCGTTAATTTCAGAGCCCGTGAGATTAATTGAGGTATGCATAAACTAGTTCGAACACCCACATTAATAATTAAAAAAATATATATAGTCTTTCAAAGAGGTTGGTTAAGTTCTTATAAATCCATTTTTCCGAAGTTCTGTTGGATCTTGTACAGACTTAGATTGTTGTTAAAAGTAGTTCGATGAGGGAAAGCTGGAGTTGATGTGAATATCTTATCTACTGCAATGGTAAATTAAATTATTCTCCATGTATTCTAAACAAAAATGTTAATTAATTTTTTATCATATATATTTGTGAACTCATTTTCTTCCCCTTTTCATTTTTATATCTGATTTTCTAATTTTTGGTTTGCTTAGTTATATTATTATCATGTATGGACTTAATAAATTAATCACATTATAACCTAGTCTCTTATTGTATGTTTGTTCTATTTATTCATTGAGCTGTGAAAAACTCATCATTTTATCATTTCAATCTTTTCAACTATATATAGTGTGTGTATTAGCTGATCCGATGCAAGTTATTAAGAGTAGATTTCTGTCTATACTCTAAGCTGATATACCCAACACTCTTTCATGCGGGTTATGACATGTATATATTTTTAAAAAAAAATTTCGGGTTTACCCGAATCACCATGTATAACCTGGAATCCGGCTCCTTAACCGAGTTAATCCCAGGTTACTTTTGATAGCTATGATTACGAGGACACATATCTGGAGAAAGAGGGTTGGTGATGAATTATATCCTTTTTCCACCATAGCATAGTCACTGGATCCTTGAATCTACCATGGGTATTGGGTTTAGGGCAATAAAACTGCAGTTGATAGGTTGGCTTGGTTTCAGATTAGGCTCAGCCCAAAGAAAAGGACTGGGATCCTGTTCTTCGGCTGATGAGCTTGCTTGAATTGAACTCATGAAGTGGAGAAGACCATGCTCCTCGGGTGCTCGCGAAGTTCTGAAAAATTGTTTTAATAGGACAACGAAACATTGCCTTAGAAGTATCTATCAATAAATCCAACAAATCTGCTCTGTTTTGGAATCTGGATATACTCATGCATGTGATGGGATGGCATGCACTCCAAGAACAGATAAAATGCTTGTCAAGTTCAGGGAATATGCTTGCAGTAAGCAAACTCATCTTTAGGTCAGTGTTTTTTTTTTTTTTTTAGTTCTAATAAAATTATGTGTCTTGACAGCACAGACATTGGAATGGGAGATTGCAATACAGAGCTAATTGTAATGAAGATTATTGCGATGTGTCTCTATACAAAACGGAAAAAGAAGAAATATTGACGATCCAGTTCTTTCAACAAAAGTAGACAAAGAAAGATGGTGCAAAGATTGAATGGGGTGTCTAATATCTGCCATTGGAGACTAAGGAGAAGAGGACCTAGCTTTTCTTAGCTTTGTCCTGTTATTTTTGTTTAACCTACGCAGCGAGTATACATAATGCCTAAATGAGCTGATCTACAACGAATTCCTCGTTAAATTACTCTCTCTAACTGACAGAGGGCTAAACAATGGCATTCTTCATATGTACAGCAATAAAAAAAAAAATCATAGACTACTATGCAACCTCTGTTAGACAATCTATGACGGAAAGGGGAGTCGTTCTCCCCTCTTGTTATGAAACAACAGCTGCCTGTTGGAAGTGACATAGCCGGAAGATTGCTTTGCTGCAATTCCATTCTGAGGTTTGGTGTTCAAAGAAAAGAATGATTATCACACGGAAATTCCTGCTGTATTTTCCTTCAGTCTCCTCTCAGCTGCTAGAGCAGCAGCCACGGACGGGGGCAGATGTCTTAGGTTTTCAGTTGGCTTTCCATCACTTTCCGGGACAGTGGACGGCACTGTTGCGAATAGGGACTCAACATCCTTAAGGGTTAACAAAGGCTGATCCTGATTCTTCGTGTTCCCACTTATGAATGAACTGGTGCTTCTACTTCTGTTCAGTTTATATATGCTCTCTTCCACGGTGTCTTTAACCTAAAAAGATCATAGAAGAAAAGGGAGAAATTTTGTTAGAACACATAGAGACTATAAAGTAGAAATTCTAACAGATGACATGAATTTTCAAAGTTTCGGACAACAAGCAAACTAGAAAGCATGAGATTGAAGAATTACACACGTGCACAAATTCACAAAAAGGAATGAGATTGAAGAATTGTTAATAGAAAACCCTCACGCTAGTCCTTAAAGAGTTCCTGCATGCTCCTTCTTTTCGTAGCATCAAATCTTTTTTAATATAATCACTAAAGAAGGGAGGGTACATTTAAATTCTGAAACAAATATAAAAGGCTCCATTCGAGCAACAATCAGATGGTTGACATGATAAGGATTATTATAAGTCTAATCTAATTACATATAGAAATTGCATGGATAAATGGAGAGCTAAATAGAAATGTAAATTATTTAAAAAAGGAACTCAAACAAATAGTCCCAAAATACCCCATGCTATCTTCAGTGTTGTGAGGTTATGTATCTCAAATGCATGTCTACTATATGCAATGTTCAAAAGAGAAAAAACACAAGTGTATAGCATCCAAAATTAGTTTAACAAAAAAAAAAAAAGGAAAAGGAGCATACTATAAATCGATGGACTAATGTCCTCTTTTCCTGCCCAATTCGGTGCACCCGGCTGACTGCTTGAGCCTCAGCTGCTGGATTGAGCAGTGGCTCCACAAGAACAACATGCTGTGCTTCTAAGAGATTGAGTCCATTGGCTCCATGCTGGATTAAGAGCAGCAACACTTGAACAGATTTTGTTTCTTGTTGTTGTCTATGAGTTCTTTTGGGACTGCTATTCTGCGCTCTGAATTCACTGATGGCAACATGTGATTTCCTGCATTTATGAAGTCACAACCAAAAGACATGATAAAAAATAAGTTGAAGTCTACAAATAGCTCGATCAACATTAAAATACCTGAAACGCACTTCTAACAGTATTTTTGGCACTGGGAAACAAAGAGGTATGCATACATTCAAACTTTTAAACTTCGCACAATACCAATTTTTACAGAACACCAAGTGTTGATCTACTATAATTGGATCTCTCTCTTCCCTCCCCAAGGTTAAATTACAAGATTTCAATATTTGCACAAATTATGCAACGCAGTTATTTTTCATCCCCAATCTCCTTTTATTTTGTTTGTGATATCATTAGTATTCATCAACCTAATTTGTGCACTTTGCTTGTATAAGAATGCTGAAAACAGAAGGAACCACTTTTCTTGGATGATGTGGTTTCTTGATAATTTTGTTTGAGTTACCAAATTAAGAGGAATTTAACAACAATCTTTTGGCAAACCTGAAAAGCAAAATGAAAATTCTCCTGGATGGCATAGCCCTTTTCTTTTGGCCCATCAAGGTCCATGAAGATCAGTTGAACTATAAAAAAAACATACATAAGATGATCAAGAGATCTATCTACCTTCCTCCTTTCATCCGGATATAGGTGATTTCATTAGCATTGAAAGCATGCTCTAACACATCAAGGACATCATTCCAACTTGAAAATACGAGAACCTTTGCTTTAGGATCTGAAGACTTTATCCACAAGATTCTTCTAGTGACTGCTTCAACCTTTATGGTGCCAAAAAAGAAGTACACAAGGTTTATGCTCTGGGAAAAGGAGAATAGAAATGCAAAAGTAACATGCTGTCTTAAGTGCACTATGTGCATGTTCCAAGACTAAAAATTTGAATTTAAATTTGCTCAAGGCATTAGATTAGGAAGTAAACCTTTGTTCCATATGAACCTTGAACAGCCAAAGACACTTCAGTTT
Source organism: Populus nigra (assembly GCF_951802175.1). Lineage (NCBI taxonomy): Eukaryota > Viridiplantae > Streptophyta > Magnoliopsida > Malpighiales > Salicaceae > Populus > Populus nigra. The sequence continues at coordinate 5,923,281 of NC_084862.1, read as the reverse complement.
TTTCACAGCCTTGAATTGCATCCAGCATAGCAGAACTACAAGATTTGTCCCGTCTATCATCGGCATATGCAATATTCCCAAAATCAGTATGCTGCCGACATGTTGGGCACATTACCCATTTACGTTGGAACCTGTTATCATGCATTTTTCGCTCAGTCATTGCAAAGAAACCTGCAAGAAAAAAGCATGAAATGAAAATTAAATGGCGCTTAACCAGGGTGAAATATCTCATACGAGAGGAATCAACAGGTAATAAAGTCAACTCCAACGTACTTAAGATGGTTGAGGACATCTAAGAGACAAGCAAGCATGCATGTCTGAGTACATGCATGCAAACAATCATGTGCATCGTGCTCACACACACATGAAAGAGAGAAGTCTGAGGAACTAGTGCAAGCAATCATGTGCATCGCGCTCACACACACATGAAAGAGAGAAGTCTGAGGAACTGATGGATCAAGGATGCTAGGACAAAGTATTCATCAACTGTGAATGCAGTTGACCCATCATATCAGGGTAGAAAAATTGCCATGGTCTCTCCTAACTTTTAAGTGACAAAATGCAGATATATGATGCAGGATTATCAATATGTTGTGCGACAATTAGGAGAAAAAGTAGTCTTTTATAAGATGGTTTCTTATCATGCATTGGCTTTTGCACCTACTATTACTGGCTTAGAAGGTTAGATGCCCAGTTTTAGCTGGATCCAGACTCCATATGTAGGATTGTTTGGTTTGTTCTGTTTGGGATGCCTATTGGGTCATTTGCTTCTTTTTATCAATGTTTGTTGTATTAAATTCACACGAGAGAGCCAGTTCTAAAGTCGTTAAACTGAATGTTTGTTGTTCTAACACCATAATTATTTCATGAATGGATTTTAGGAAGTTGAAGAATCATGAAATGGAAAACAGGTAAAACTCACATTTACAGCAAGTGACGTGCCCGCATGGGAAAACCATCTTTTGATTGTTTAGCTTCTCTTGACAGATAGGGCATGCTTCCTCATCATCTTTTGGCAAATATTCACTTATCTTCTCTGTTGTCATTGGCACGGCAGCCATTTCTTCAGTTAACGAGGAATTATTTGGACTTTCAGATGTTGGTTTCTGTTTTGATTGTACCAAACCCTGAAAGTAAATCAGATAGTTAGATCAATGATGAAAAAGATATATTTTATTCATATACATACAGTAACAGAAAAGGAATTGAATGACAAATGTCACCCAGCCAAGGTTTATTAACAATTATGCTGGCTAAAAAACCAAAGGTGTCAACACTTACAATATGATGAGGAGTGCACTAAATTAGCTGAACAATTTAAAAGTATCATTTAGAAAAGGCTAACAAACAAAAAGCAAAGAGTAAGCCAGTAACCAGCATTTCTTTATCTTCAAACTCTTTCTTTCTCAAAACAAGAAAACTAAAAAATATTTCAAAAGAAAAATAAGAGAAATTAGAACCAAATCGTTGCCTTAGGAAATGCTTTTAGACTTTGTTTTCGTTTTATATCAGTATGACATAATTGATAGTCCATAGTGCTTCAACCGAAAGCCAAATCACAGCCATTTTTTAAAAGAATCACCAATAAGGCTATATATGAATCTTAAATAATTAAAAGATGTGGACAAAAACTTAAGAAGCTAAGGTCATGTTTTCACGTTTACTTTTAGAACATAGTTTTATGGTTCCCATATCTAGTTTTTCGCATTTATCCTAATAGCATTTCTCTATGGAAAATTAAGGAAACATGTTCCAAAATTAGAAAGTCTTATTTGGCTTACATTAGAAACAATAAAAGAATAGACACAAAATTCAGCAAACCAAACAAGTCCCAAAGGAGCATTTGGAAAAAAAAACTTTTTTGTGTTTTTCAGTTTTCTAAAAAACTATAGAAGAGTGTTTCCAAGAAAATAATTTTTATTTTGAATTAGTAAATGTTAGAGAATAATATAAATCATATCTTGGGACCTCACCTAATAGCTTAAGCTTTTGAGTTGAGATGATTCTTTGACATGGTATTAGAGCCTTGATGAACAAGTGATCACGAGTTCGAGTCTCACCATCCCCATTTATTTGTTAAAAATTAAGCATAAGATAATGTGGGTTTGTGCAAGTTTCAAGCCCAAAGGGCTTTCACTTAAGGAGGTGTGTTAGAGAATAATATAAATCATATATTGGGACCTTACCTAACAACTTAAGCTTATGGGTTAAGATGGTTCTTTGACAATAAACAAAAAATTTTTTCAGAAAACTAAAAAATGTTCCACAAATAAACATGATACATTTTTTATTCGTTATTTTGTAAGTTTCATAGGAGATGAGAAATGATGGATTTACAAATGAAAGTAGAGACAGAGACTTGTGGTCATGAAAATTCAAGCAAACTTCATCAGAAGATTTTACCTACAAAAAATCACTTAAAAATAAAAGGCAATAAAGGAGACAAATTCTATCAATTTAATTTGGGAGAGAAAAGGTAAAAAAAAGCTGCACAAAAACATCAACCTATTTGTGCAACTACATCCCTTCCAACATAGAAACATAATTTAGAGAAACAAAAAAAGTTCTAATCAAAATCCAAGACATTGAAGGAAGGGTATCGACTCCTATTAAAAATACCATCTCTCTTTTCTGGTGGTGAATAATGACATATAGTTAACACATAAAGGCAAATAACAATCTTGGAGTATGAGTTTTGTCTCACCATTTTTGAGAGGGCAAAACAAAGAGGAAAAATACTCACACTGATATTTCTGTAGTGTTTATGTTGTGCATGCGTGTGTGGAGTAGTAGTAGTGGTAGTAGGTAAAACATATTGATGGAAAATCTCATTCCCATCAATATCACTAATCCAACTAAGATGCTTCAGTTTTAGTTTTTCCATAGGAATAGGACTAACTTTAATGGTTTAGACTTATAAAAAAATTCACAACATTGGCATACAATAATAACCTCTTTTAGAAAGATGAATTCATAGAAAGTCAAACGAGAAGGAGAATAGCATTAAAGCACCTTAAAGAATCAAAGAAAGCACCAAAAAATAGCATATGTCAATTACTTTAAATATAAAAATTTACAAGGCTATGCTGGTACCTTCAGATAACGAAGTTTCCCCTTTGTATGAGACAGCAAGTTCAAGGACATGAACTTTTCATTAGAGTGTAGCACGCTAGCAGACTCTATTTCATCTTCACCCAAAGCATCCATGGACGTATCGTTCTCGTTTTCTCTCAAGTGCAAACGAGCTGTTGCCATCTTAAGTTCATCATGAGCACGAAGAAGTTGAGCTTGAGCAACTGCCAAGGACCTTGCATGTCCATACTCCTTCCTCATTCCCTAGATGAAATAGAAAGAATGCCAGTTTTAAAATGCTTGCATTCAATATTATTAATGATTTGTTCATTCAATACAGTCCTAGTGTAGAAGTTTCCACAACAAAAAGAAAAAGAAAAAGAAAAGAAGAATCGATCAAGCATACCTCCAGAATGTGTATCTGCAGGCTGGCAGCAGACACAGCTTCATTTTCTAACTGGGCCTTGCAATAGCTCTTTATAACTCCAAGAATAACCTCCAATTCAGATGGCGATTTTGAAACCTATCAACAACAAGGGAATATATAGTAATTATTTGTTCTTGTTTCAGCATCACATGATTTTCCAGCAATAGAATTTGACAATTCTAATTCCTGAAGTGCTTGCACCGAAAACTAAGATTATCAGTTGCCCCATATGTGTAAAATCTAATGGTGTTGAAATAGAAGTAGCGCATACTATTGAACCCATATGTCCACTATATATGACATGATTCTGCAGCCCATTTGTGAGCATCAGTTTTAGTAAATGTGATTAGGAGCGTGGAATGTACTAGAATATCCTTTCCATCCATCAACTTAAAGCTCTGGGTTGGACTTTGTAATAAAGACAGACTGGCAACAAAGATCAGTTGCTGGATTACACTGCCCATTCCTCATTTTAACAATTATGAGGGACTGATTAGGCATCATGAAAGTGACCTGATAGATGACAAAAACAAATATTTGATGACTTTTGCAATACTTAGGACAGAGTTTCACTCGGTATCCAGTAAGTTTAATTCTTAAGCTACTGCCCCTCCCTGCATGTGCTGTGCCCCAAGGATTATAAAGTGGGGCGTCTAAAAACAACCTAGCTCACCACCACTGGTGATTAAAATTTGGCATTGCTAAAATGAGATGAGCCGACTATCTGTTGACTTGTGCTTTGCAAGCTCCAATCAAGCGATAAGAGTCTTAAAAAATATACAGCCAATATGCTGGAGTAAGATTCATAGGCTAGTTCACATAAGAACAGCCATTCAGTCTGACAACCATGTCCATTGACGGATGGCCACAAGGAATCTCCAGAATTAAACATCTGGTAGATGAAAGATGGTTTAGTTTGACCTATTGAGGTAAGGAAACTTACCATCACTGTTTCTCCAGTCTTTCTTTTCTTCGATTCTTCATTAAAATCACTAGATGGCAGTAAATTTTTCTTTTGGCGGTCTAAATTCCAGTAGTAACGATTTCTCTCTGAGTTCCTTTTTTGCAGATTCACTGCCTCTTCAGCAGATGTAATAATGCCTCCATGCAATTTGTTAAGACGAAATAACCTTGCCTCATATTCCTGACAAACAAATATAAAAATGTGATCACAGTGAATCCCCTCTCCCCCTTCTTCAACGTACTAAATAGTCAACCATCAAAGTAAACAGGCAGTTGAGTAACATACCTGAAATGATTCCTCCAATTCACAATGAACACATGTGGGACCATCGTCAATAGCTTGGCATATTCGACAATGTCTCACACGTTCAATATCCTCTTCCTTTGGGTTCGCCATTGTTTGATCAATTTCCAAAATTCGATCAAGTAACGTTTGTCTAGAAGCTTCCAATTGATCTAAATGAGTTTGGATGTGGTACTTCAGACCAGTAATGCTTCGTAAACTGAAGTGAGATCAGTATTAGTAAACTACCGTAATTAGAATTGATATACGGACCCAGACTGCATACCAGTCAAAGGTTTTCTAACTTAGCTTTGAAGTTCAATGGGGAGTATAAGTTGGCAAAAATACAAAGCAATTACATATTATGATCAAAGAAGTTGAAATAGTATGATATATTAATTCATTGCGCATATTTTAAACAATCACTAACCGTGATGCAATTCTTGATGATCTCGAATTGTTTAGAGTTCCTGAGACAGCCTCTTCAATCTTTCTTATCAGCTCACCTGTGGAATCCTTGTTCTGTTCTGCATGATTGAGAGCATCCAACCACCAAACTGTATGTAGATTTTTTCTCTCACCAAATGCATTACAAACCTTCAAAAGAATTATAATCTTGCTTAAGACCGAAAGACTGGAAACAAATAAGAAATGCCGAAAAAATAGACAATTTCTAGTTATGCCACCCCTTAGAATATGATAATCAATTCCTATGAAATAAAGGTGCCATCTTTGTTTTAGATTTTTTAAATGAAAACAGTAATGAAGTTGTGGTCATCAACCGTAACAATGTTATACTCACCTTTGACATAGCACACTAGAACATACTGGAAAGCAGTTATTCTGCTTGCAGACCAATGAAAAGTCTGGTTCAAATGACTAAGTAATACCTCACTCGCCCAAATAGATGATAGAGGGTTCAACTACCAGAAAATAACAGATTACGGCCTATTTTTGTATGAGAAAATACTAGCATGCAAGAAAACCTGATAGACAATGGCAAACAGCATGGGTTTGAGTTAGAATCCTAAACACTGAATCATGAAATACCATCATGAAAGGGAATTCCCATTATTCTCTTTGAAGGGGAATGGGTTTGAGGTGGGATTCTTTAAGGGATCATAAAACCAGGCTGTGAAAGATTTGCTTCTCCTATATCAGTGTCTAATTTGTGTAGGAACTAGCTCGAATCAGAGTAGTGTTTGTGGGCAGAGAATGAGAACTGGTAGAAAACGATTCCTACTGACCAAAAACGCAGAGAACATCTACATCTTGATGAAGTCCAATGAGCAGAGGTTTCTGCTAATGAAATTTGTGAGTGGGGTGAGGTTCCTGAAGTTGTATGTATCTATACTGAAACAAATACAGTTCCCTTCACTTTGGCTAATTATACAGATTTGGATTGGCTGCAATATAATCCAGCATGAGGCCAATCATGGAGGTTTAGTGTTGAATGAGCTAATTTTCATACACATCTATATAGTTTATCTGATTATTCAATTAAAAAAAAGGATTTCTAGATCAAATATATGTAGTCGTGAGATATAAATGTGTCATGTTGTCAACTCTACATTCAATGAAATAACCACATCCAGATATACTGATAATTTAATTAAACACGGCTCTATTTATGACATAACATTGCATTATGAGAAAGTTTATATCATGTTCCAATATGGAGGAAACATACCTGTGTGTATGATTTGTTAAAGTCTAGCTGAGCTGCAGAAAGTTTTGAACTAAACACAGACAAGTATTTCTGCTTGAAGTTCTCACACGCTGTTCTCAAATATTGAGTACTGAAGGATGTGGATGACATGTCATGATTATTGTTGCCTTTTTTATTACCAACTGAGCAATTTTCTGATAGGTCCAGTAAATTCCCAGCATCAATGGTGAAATCTGAATCTTCACCACTGACTTTTTGTTTCTTTGCATCATTTAGATCACATGTTTCAGATTTGTTTATCTTGGAAGCCTTTTCAGAGTTTCCATGCAACTGTTGTCCATTAGATGGGACTTCTGTTGAGTGGTCCATAACTAATGCAAGTATATCAGCAAGGTTGTGATGGATGTGAATATTCAATAAAGGATCTAGGCGGAAATCTTCACTGTGTTCTTGAGATAGCGCCAGCGCTTCTTTGTACAATGATACTGCTTGAGGAAAGTTTTGCTCAAGTATTGCTATCCCCGCAAGTGCATTTAAAGCAACAACTAACTTCCTCAAAGCTTCCTCCCCCTCTATCTTCATCTTACCTACAAGAACCTATAGAAGGTCTCTATGAATAAAAAAAATGAAGGAAAAAAAACAACCACTAAAAATTGTTGGAAATTTGATGAACTCTTTTTAGTATTTAAACCACCATCAATATTTCCTCCATAGTCATGGGGGATTGTTGCAGGGAGCGAAGCCCAGAACTTCCTACTTGCGGGTGGCAGCAAGCTTGGCGAAGCTTCAAGAGCGAGTTGAGTAGCTTCGCAGCTTCTGCATGGGTGATCAAAGGATCTGTTGAGGCATCAGTTGATACACAACCTGGATGAAATAAGCATGAAGTTATTATAGATATGATATTATTAATACTATGTGCTTCTAAGTGATTTCAAGATGAAGATGCAGGATGACCATTAACAACCTGGGACCTTTCTTTTGACAACATCATCTTTAAAACTTCCAATAACTTCTCGAGCATAACTCACACAGGTTTCATGTTGCATCTGGTAAAAGTGTTTTTCAATTGCTGAAAAGGTGAGCCAAGAGACACACTCTTCCTGCGGTGGTAGTTGCAACTCATCAGTAACATGTATTTTAGAGGAGCGCCACATGATTTGTTTGAAGAATTTATGTGTAAATTCCATAGCATCTGCATCTCTCCTCTGTAAATATGAGAATGCAAACTTAAGAAGATCACTCAAAACAAAGATATCTGCAACTCAAAGCAGACTTGATACAACAACTCAAGGACTACAATCAAAGAAGCTCATGGAGTTGAAGAATCAATAGCGAGTAGTAAAATGGGGATGAGACTTTGAGAAAGAAATGTTTGATTTCTCATCCGTATGTTTTCTTAGATGTCAAATAATGCAAAAAAGGGCATGTCTTAATACTCACAACCATAAAGTCACTAGCAAGCACTTGATTTTCAAGAATCTCATACCTCATATGGATCCCTTATAACATCAATCCACCACCTAGAAACATTGAAGGGACTTGCTTTCAAGAATCTTAGAAGTCCATATAAGTCATCAAGTTTACGTTGTATAGGAGTCCCAGTAATACACCAACGATGTTTAGTTGACAATCGAAGAGCCATTTCAGTGGCAGCTGCAGCATTACTCTCCACCATTTGAGCCTCATCCAAGCAAACCCTCCACCAAAATATTCTTGTTAGAATAGTTGGGGTAACAGGGTACCTACAACAATATGGCAAGTAGTCATACTCATATACTCAGTCCAGAGAGCACAGCTCTTACCTACCAAGAGCACACCCCCACCCCCTTGAAATGAAGAGTGTGTTTGGGAACGTCGTGCAAATCGTATTCCCTTAAATTTTAAAACTTTTTTTGTTTTGCTTAAAATAAAAAAAAAAATTATGATTTCAAATCGTTTTGATGTGCTAATATCAAAAATAATTTTTAAAAAATAAAAAAACTTCATTTTGATGCATTTCCAAGCGAAAAGCACTTTGAACCACCACCACTACCACAATCCTAAACACACCAGAAGCCTTGAAGAAAGTTCAAATCTTTAAAACTTCAATAGACTACTAAAAAACAAATTCAATCTAGCAATACCATAGCAAACATCGATGCAAAATACCATTTGTAAGACATGTTTAACAACTAAACTTTAACCACAACTGCAAGCTACAAATAAAAATTTTGTAGAAAGATATAATCTAAGCTCTAAAACATTTGTGCAAATTCAACCCATTCTAAAACACAAGCAGCAAATATTGAGAAAAAATAAAGGTCACTTTATAAAACAACAACTATAGAGTTTGTAAAAACCTCTTCTGAAATCTCAGGATGTGCCTATCGCCTTCATGCCTATCAGAGTCATGCGAGAGGTCCTCTTTAAGCACATCATATGTTGTCATTACAATGTCAGCGTTGACAAGTTGACCAATATCTACTACAAATGTATTTGAAAGAGATGTATCTCGTACGCCTTCATACACATAAGTTTTTAAGGAACCTGGACGTGTATGCCTAAAAAAAGATAACAATTACCTAGTCAGTCCTACAATCTTGCTGCATCAGAAAAAAATGCACAAGACCACAATTCAATAAATTTCCAAATGAAAATGAAATTTTCCGCATCAAATATTCACTCCATATGCAGTAGGTAACAGATTCTTGAGTCTTCACCTAAAAGAAGTGAACAGTTTATAAAATACAGAACACACAGCACATAGCTATCAATTTAGATTCCAATCTTGAATCAGATGTTAATACACAAGTTTGTGAATCCAGACATAAATAAGTAAAGTTTGTCTACTAATCTGACTTAAATGTGCACTTATGTACTTGAAAGCAAAAACACACACAGAGGTTAGACTACCATAAGGACAGAGTTAAATCTTCTGTTTAAAATTTAAAAAATCTCATAACTACAGCTCATGACCAGCACTGGATTTACATGTCTCAGTAAATCTGTAGCTAATAGTTATTCAAGTTCCTCATGGGACCTGGGAGTAATGTGGCACTTGGTTCTAGATTGAAATGTCATTAACATATAGCTAATAGCAAGGAAAAATCACGTCACAAGCTCAAGAGTGCCAAAAAGTCAGTACACCCCTTCATGTTGAAAAATGATCGCTTGCATTGTCATTGTGATTAGTAAAGCCAGATATTTCTATTTCTTCCTCAGCCCAAAGAAATTATGGTGAAATAATGAATGAAGAAAATAAAGAAGAGAAGCTCGCATCCATATACATATGATAAGCTAAGAATTTGGCAGCCAGTGCAATAAAACATGAAGGAATGCTGAAATTTGCAAAGTGCACCAAAGGAACACAGTAAGAAGTTATACCGTTTGATTTCAGAATGCCATTGAGGCAATATAGGAGCTGGACAGACTATAAGAGTGGCACCAGTAGCTATGGGAGTGTCAGCCACTTCTATGAGTTCAGAGCACATCTGGCAAACATGCTCCCCATCCCTCTCAACATAGCTTATTGTAGTCTTGTTTCTGTGCTTTTGTACATCATCCACTGACATCTTCTTTTTCCCTCTAGGTGAATAACCAACACAATCTGCATGTTGCCAAGCATCACAAATGTCACACTGTACCCAAAGTCCTCTATATTTATAGCTATCACTCACGGCTCCACAAACACACTCAACTCGCTCCCTTTTCAATCTCTTAAGATTAATCTTTTGATTCCCGGTATTTTGCCACATGGGAGCAACAACTGAAACATCATCAGAAGAAGACTTCCGATGAGCAAGTATGCAAGCAAGCAACTCAACTGTTTTCCCCAAACCCATCTCATCTGCGGTAGAAATAAATGATCAAAGTCAATAGACTAACATCATATCATGCAAGTGCTGACACGATTCTTAGAAATCTGTTTCATTTCCTTTTCTTCTAATGATGTTGAGCATAAGTCTTAGCTTGACAATATATTGTTGTAAGTTTTTTTTCTAGAAGGATCGTTGTCACATTTTCAAATAATAACAATTGTAATATTTGGGTTAATTACACCTCAGCAAGAATTAGGAAGAAAATGCTCAAGCAGAAACCAATCTTTAGCATAATCTTTGCAGAAACCAATCTTTAGCATAATCTTTGCAGAAACCATTCTTTAGAATATTCTTTCCTAAACCTCTCTCTCTAGGAAAGCCAGAGTAAGCTTTATTATTTTGGAAAAACCACTTCAAGAAGAGTCAGAAACTAGGGAAAAGGGAGCTCATGTTATTCTCCACCCTTAAAACATTCATGGTCCTCATGCAGGAAGGATCAATCTAACAAGAAGTTGACTAGACTCAGAATAAAATGTAGGGAAAAAATGATCACAAGCGTATTATAAAAGATTTGACATATTTAGGTAAAGTTATAGCAATGGACTTACCAGCAAGAATTCCACCAGAGACAAAAGGCGGAGAAAACTCAGGATGGAACGAAACATTGCCACTGTAAACAATTTATAATAAAAGTCAGAGCTTAAGCGAGTCACATACAAACAGAGACACAACACAAACACAAAGGGGGTAGGCCTCTGCAATTTTGTCCCCTTCACTACCCATGCTGATTTAAAAACATCATACCTGAAAGGATTATAGAACATTTTTGAACATGTGTCGAGAAAATCCACGGGCATACATAAAGGAGAAAAGAACTGGCTTCTTTCCTTTACACTCGAACTTTCTCCTTTCTCTTGCTGTACCATCCAGTGAGCAGCACGACGCTGATATGGTCTCAAAGTGGGGAGCAAGTCAGGCAGGTCATCTTCAAGCATAGGATCCGATCTGCACAAAAAGATGCATAAGTGATTCAAGTCCGGAATGTGCAGTACATCATGAATCATTACGCTCTATAGAAAGAACAGGCACTCACTTTGACGGCTTAATGGCTTCATATAACCCAGCAACATCAAACTGGGCACGTTTCCCAGAGTTGGAAGTATCATCTCCTATCTCTGCAGCCATGTTGACTTCCATTTCTGTTGACTTAGCGTGTCCATATCTAGCCTCTGAAGTCATCACTTCTGGACGTAACCAAGCCATAACATTCATCATGCTCTTCTTCCATATTTGTCTGGTACTTTCAAGAAGTGATTCACAAGCATCAAAAGCTTTCTCAAGTATTTCAACCCTCATCCTCAGAGGCGTCATCTTCTCTGAGAAATCAACCCCCAGAACTGGCCTCAAAGTCAAAAACTCCATATTTGTCAAGTGAACAAGACCAGTAATACCCTCATCAGGTCCATCAAAACTCCCTGAAAAAATCACCGATTCCACCTCCCTATCCTCCTCCACCATGGATTTCTCAATCAATTCCAAAGATATATCACTAGAAGAAAACACAGGCCAATGTCCTAACTTAATGCGAGAAAGAACAGACTGCTTGACATTGGACACACGAAACCTCAAAGAATACTTAGAGTCGTGATAAAAACCATCAGTTATTCGAAAACTAGAATACTCTTGTCTTAAATTCAAACCATGTAAAACAAGTTCAGAAGCATCACGGTGGTGATTCGAAGCCCAACTATTCCGTTCAACTTCGACAAAATAAGGCTGTTCATCAATACCAACTAACTCTGTTGGCTGAGCATCACTGGATGATGCTTTCCTCTGATTCTCCAATTCAGCAGAAGCAGAAGCAGCAGCATTGTTTTGTATAATTAACCCACCCGAGCGGTGAGGACGGGCTTGCTTCCTTCTACCCATCACTCCAAGCAACCAACCAAACTAATATAGAAACAACCAATTCATGAAAGTGTAATCACAGAAAAGCAAAACACAAAGTTCGATAAATAAAACTTTAAAACTTACTGAATTGTCTTTGTTTCCTTTAAACAGATTCAGTAGTAGCCATACACAATCTGAATCTGATGAACCACAACATTAATCAATCAACCTGTAATATTTAAGGCATATGTCTCCCTCTCCTCTCCTCTCCTCTCTCTTTTTACTCGAATCAAAAAACAGAGTCAGAGAGAGAGGCCAAGCCTTGCCTTGCCTTCAGTTCTTTCTAAGTTTCTCGAGATAAATCAGCACGCGCGAGTTTATTTATATATATGGACACTAGCCGACATGTCGTTTAGAAAAGTCAGTAACTTTGCAAACTTACTTTTCTACCCATCAATAAAATAACACGAGTCACTGTACTACTAGCCGTTTCCTTTCTTGCTTTGTCTTTTTTTTGGCAAATTGTAAAACAAATACGAGGATGTACGGATTATTTAGGAAAGTGGTATAAATTATGTTTCACAGTGTTTTTTATTTTAAAATATATTAAAATAATTTTTATTTTATTTTTTAAAATTTATTTTTAATATTAATATTTTAAAATAATAAAAAATTACTTTTTAAAAAAAATTCAAATTTAATCCAGTGATGTTTTGATGGCCCCATAATCTCTTCGTATCACAGGCTATATATATATATATATATATATATATATATATATGAGGCGATGAATCAAATACCCAGGGAACAAATTTTATAAATACTATTACTCTTCTAATTTTTTCAATGGAGTCTCGTCCTTCCTTCCGTTTAATTACATTAGGTTTCATTGAAAAAAAATTTAACAAAAGCATTAATAAAATATTGTAGCCATAAACACTTCTCAATATTTATTAAAATAGTAAAATTATATTTTTATTCCTAACAAAAAAAATTGATAAAGCTTGCAATTAAGGATAGAATTATCTTTTCCAAATGATATATTACTCCTTGCAAAATTGAGTGTGGAAAAATTAATTGTGACATCTTTTTATTTCTCCCTTAAAAACAAAAAACAAAAAATATGTTTTCGATGAAGGCTTTTTAGTCTTTTCTAAACAAGTTGCATAGTTAAATTACGGTCATATCTTTAGAAAAGAAAAAAATAAGCATGCACAAATGGGTTTTTTCTTCTTGTTTATTTTTTAAACAGTTAAATGATAGAATTACCTTTGTAATCTTGAAAAAAAGTACGGTTGATTTCAAGAGTATTTTAGTTTTTTTTTGTTATTTTTGGATTTAGTCATGGATTGTTTGGTATTTTTTAGTAATTAAATATTATTAAAAAAATTGTTGAAGCATGCATAGCATGTGCAATGTATGATGACCCCACACCATTCGGTTATCAAAATCTTCCATCCATGGTGACTTTAGGAGCTACAAGTCATTCTTTTTATGACAGTGTGGCATGTGCTTACAGAGAAAGTTTGGTTAGGTTGTGATAAAGTTATTTTCTTTCCTCTTTATTTTCTCTATCATGTCCTTGAAATTCACGTCAACCCTTTTAAAAAACAATTGTGTCTTTCATTTTGTAATTTTATCAATTTTAGCTTTTATTCTTTTGATTGCTATTAATTTTGATTTGTATTCTTTTTTAAGTTTAGCTTTTTTTTCAATTTTTTCCTTAGGCATTTTATTTCATTTGATGTTTTTATTCAATTTGATCCTTCTATTTTAATTACTCTATTTATGTGTTTTTTATTATTATTATGCAATTTCATCCCTTGCCATTTTATAGCATTTTTGTTTTTAATCCAATTTTGATCATTATTATTTGGATTGAAGTATTCTTATTATTTTCTTGATTTAATTTTTTATTTCTTCCCTCAACATTTTATTTTATTTAATTCTTTATCTAATTTTGATCATCATTCTTTCGATTACTTTTTTATTATCATTTTCTTAGTTTTTTTTTCAATTTACCATATTTAGCCCGTATTGTTTGGGTTTTAAATTGCTTTACGGTTGAATATTTTACTTTGTTATTTTTTTGTTATTACCTTCGAACGGGTAATCCTGACCTCATAATCGAACCCAATTTAAGTTCGGCTTTTTTTGGGGGGTTTTTATTGAATTTTTTTTTCAAACTCATCATTTGACATATGGTTATTAGACCCTTTAGCTTCATTGTTTGTTTCACTTTTGTTTTTGTTGAGTTATCTTGGTCTCATATCCAACTAACAAATTAGTCAAGTTAACCATGGTTAACTTAGATTTTTTTTCTCAATGTTTTTTTATGAAATTAATTTTTTTTTACAATTTCATCATTTGGTGTTAAATTATTAGCGCTTAAGCTATGTGATTTTTTTTTACTTTTCTTTATGTTGAGTTATCCTGAGTGTAGGTTAATCAAGTTAACCCAAATTAGCTTGTATTTTTATCTCTATGTTTTTTTAATTTAAATTCAGGTTTTTTGTCCTTATTTTGGAAATCTAATTTTTTTTATCCCGATCTCATGTCATAAATGGCGAGTTAGTCGAGTTAAACTGGGTTGACTTGGGTTTTTTTATAACCTTTTCTTTATAATTTTATCATTTTACATTAAATTATTTTTCATTAAGCTTTGTTATTTTTTTTACTTTTCATTCTATTTGGTTATTCGAATGGCAATTTAGTAAAGTTAACCCAAGTTAACTTGCATTTTATTTCTCAATGTTTTTTTTATATTTAATTTTGGTCTTTTTTACTAGGTTTTTTTTTTTTGAAGTCTATTTTTTTTATTTCAAACTTATGTTGCTGGTGGTAAACTAGTTGAGTTAACTCGGGTTGACTCAAAAAAGATTTCCTTATTTTTTTATGACTTTTATTTTATTTTTTTATTTTCATCATTTTGCATTAAGTTATTTGTCTTTGAGCTTTGTTATTTTTTTAACTTTTCTTTATGTTTGGTTATTCCGATAGCGAGTTAGTAAAGTTAACCCAGGTTAGCTCTAGTTTTTTTTATGTTTTTTTTTTATTGAACTTTGGTTTTTTTAAGTAGGTCCTTCTTTTGAAACTCTTTTTTATCCTGATTTTATATCGTGAGTAGTGGATTCGTCAAGTTAACCAGACTTGACTCGAGTTTTTTTCTTCAATGTTATATTTTTTTTTTGTTTTTATCTTTGATATTAAGTTATTAGGCACTGAGCTTTATAATTTCCTTTTGCTTTCCTTTCTGCAAGTTGTTTCAATCACATATTTAGGTTGCGTTTTAGTAAATTTAACCTAAGTTGTCTCGGATTATTTTTGTTTAAATATTATTTTTTAATGTTGGAAAAAAGTTGACCCAACTCGCAGCATAACACGAACCACCTATCTAGTTGAAACTATAATAAATGCTATTAAACTTGACCAACATCCCAATGAATTATCTCAAGAGTTGTTTTAGAATTTGATTTGAATTGAATTAAAAAAAGTAGGTGAAAAATAATTTAATTAAGCTTGGATAATCTGATAAATTATTCAACTTTTAATTTTTTTTACAAGATAATATGTTTTTAAATTTTTATAAAAATATTCTTGAAACAAATTCGTTTTAACTTGTCCTATTTAATCAGTGACACAATTCTTGAACCGGATGAGGTCAGGGTAGGTTTAATATTTTTGGCCAGAATTTGAATAAAATACTATTTTAATAAAATGCAATATAAAAGTACATAAAAAAATTCAAGCAAGATACGACTCTATTTCTCCCTGCCTCCTCCAACCCTTGTAACTTGTGAAACTACCATAGGTAGCCAGAACTACTTGTCCATCAAGACCGGGAACGACAACCCCTCGCCTGAACAGCCGCCATCACCTTCACAAAACCCTATCTGAACAGAAGCAGCCAACGGGAACAACGCCAACATTTTAAAATATTATTTTGAGTTGTATGAATACCCAATTAACAATCAGAAGAAGCAGTAATTAATTAATTTAAGAAGTAAGAGGAAGATGAAAGGAGGAAGGAAGAATATGAAGAGAGCAGCAGTAGCAGAGGAACACAATTTAAGTCTTGAAGATGGGCAAAGCATCATGCAAGTTGTTTCTCTCAGGGGTTCCAATCTTATTGAGGTATGGTTTTCTTAGAACTGTAATGAGGAGCCCTCATAACACCGGAGAAATTTTTCAGGCAAAATCTATAATGACTGTTAAAAGTTGAGCAAATCTGAATACTTAAAACAAAATTAGTATTAGGGTTTCCAACTTTATTAACCTTTTTAATTAAGCATCAATTCCTGATGTAAAGATTTTAGGTTTTTGTCAAACTATGTACCTTGATTTCACAATGGATTTTTGTTTTTGAGATTTTTAGACTGTTAACTATAGACTTTTTAAATGCGAACCCTGTGTGTTCACAGCTTGTTGAAATTTCTTTTGGCGTAGCTAAGCTAACAACAACCAAAACTATTTATCTAATTTACCTTAGTTTACTTAACCTTCTTCTCCCTTGCCTCTTTTAGACAACCAAATGGGCTTTTGCCACGCTCATGCATTGCCAAGCCATCTCTGTAGTGGCCATTGCTGGTCAACTCATTTTAGTTAAGAGCAATTGTACAAGGTCAATAAAATTACAATAATGTGGAATGTGTTTGTAAATCTATGGAGTGGAGCAGCAATATCAGGTGCCATACTTGGAGTGGTGATGGGTTTTTCTTTTTAATTACTATTATGCAGGGGAGATGATGGATTGCTGCTACTATGTGAATACAACTTCGAATTTGCTTAACATTTGCTCTTTTTTCTTTTTTTAATTCCCTCTTCAAAATGGCGTTCTTTTTTTTTTTTTCATAGGATGAGGAGGGTTTAGTGACAATTTGTGTTTGTTTTAAGGTAATGGATGCAAGAGGCGGGAAGTCACTAGCTTTGTTTCCGGCTAAATTTCAGAAGAGTATGTGGATAAAAAGAGGTATGTTTCAAAGAGAATTCAAGTCATAGTTTGACGTTCATTTGGCTGTTTTGGTGAATTGGGTCTTGGATTGAATGGCTCTAATTTGACCTCCATTAATTGATTGGAGAAGTGTTGGCAGTATCTTAACTGCTTTGTTGTGTATGCAGGAAGTTTTGTCGTGGTTGATGAAAGTGGCAAGGAAAAGGCTTTGGAGTCAGGCAGCAAAGTGGCATGTATTGTTTCTCAAGTTCTCTATTATGAACATGTCCGTGTGCTTCAGAGATCTCCTGAATGGTCACTTTTCTTCACCACATACTGCTAGAAATTGTCGATAACAATAACCTCTATGATACCACTTCTGCGTTTTTCTAGAGTAGTCAATTTTACTTCAAGAGTTGAATTCAACAGAGACATGCACACATCTTTTAATCTGAAGCAGCTTGTTACCAATAGTTTAAGTTCAAAATATACTGCAAGCTTCTGCTAATTATTTGCTTGTGCCATGTGCTTTTCTTTCTCTTTTTATTGCTCCTATATCATTCAGGTTTTTTCACATATGTGTTCTCGTCCAATGCAGGCCAGAGATTTTCAAATCTACAGCTCTGGATGATTCTTGTGGAAGTCTGAACATAACCAATGGCCAACTTGAAGAGAATGAGCTTGAATCAAGTGATGATGATGGGCTTCCTCCATTAGAAGCAAATATGAACAGAATCAAGCCACCAGAATGGGAACAATCTGATACAGAGTCCAATTCAGGATCAGATACGGATTCTTAACTTTATGACATGTGAAACCCTTGCAGCGATAGATTCTTGTCCAACATTACATTACATTAAATGCTGATGAAGAAAAATGTGTATTTGTTGAAACATTGATTATTATTTGCTGGAAATTGGGTTTTTTAAGCATGCCCATGATGCTCAACATTAAGCATGTGAACTGAGCTGAGACACGCAGCCTTCTCCGAGTCCAACTACTTTTCCATGTGAACAATCCTTGCAAAATCTGTGGCACGGTTCGCAGTTTTTTTTGTTTTTTTTCAATTTATATAGTAGTGCTATATGCAATTGCTGAATCCAGCGTTTTATTTTTAAATGGGCATGGTGCTGTATGGAATTGCTGCATCTCGTAATTGCTAGTTTGCTACCTCTCTCCAGCTTTATCATACTTATTGGGCTAAATTGAAAACCCACCCCCCCTGAATTGAAATTCAAAAAACAAACACACGTAAAAGTGAACAAAAATATCTCTGATTTCCCACCCTAAACATTATGAATTTCTGAATTTGCCCCAAAATTACCTTAACGAAAGTTCATAAAAATCCCATCCATTCATCTTATTACTTCGAGTATCCTAGAGTTTGGCTATTTTTTCATTTTGTAGTATACTTTACAACCTTGATTAAATTAGATTAATAATGCTCTTATATATTTTATTTTCATACTAACATAGATAACCAACGTTGTCTTCTCCAAACTCAGCCCTTGATGACAATTATTCTTTCTCATAATAGTAGATAAATTTCACCAAAAATCTCAGCCTTTTTTTTTTTGTTTTTATTGAAATTGCTAACACAAGACTAGACTTCGGTCCTTATTGTTTTTGCATTTCAAAAATGTTCTTAAAAAAAATTAAAATTTTTTTATTTGTTTTAAATTAACATGTATTTTGTGTTTTTAAATCATCTTGATGTGCTGATATTAAAAATAATTTTTAAAAAATAAAAAAATTATTATTTTAATATATTTTTAAATAAAAAATATTTTAAAAAATAAACGCAACCACATGTTTGAACACCTAAAACAATCCACAAAAGAAGAATTTGGCTTGCGCGATTTCGTGGATTTTTTTTATGAATGCATTGTGAGTTTCATTAGATAGGCGAACAAACAGTGAAAAAAACAGCTTAATCAATCAAATTTGTGTGAACCGAAATGCAATGGCTTCTTCATTTCCAAATTTAGCAGTTGAATAAATAAGAGTGAAACAAATAAGATAACATCAACAAGTTCATGATGACAACATAAGGCAACGATAGAGTTGGAGTGGCATAAACTATCTAAAAGCAAGCCAAACTTTCTTTAAAAATCAAACCTCGAACCCTGGCTGCTGCGGAGCTCCGCTTTAGCGTGTGTTTGTTTCCGTGGTTGTTTTTGCGTTTGAAGTGAACCATGAAAAATACATGTTTAATAATATATAAATAGTTGTTTACAGTTTATGGATCCCAGTTAAATTCGTGTTGAAAACGCAAGTGAAAGAAAAGCTACTCCAAGCTGCTTCTCAGCTACTGTAGCGGGAAGTGCAGAGTGAATTATAATTCACTTTGCACGTCCCATGACTAGTCTTCACTGTTCATGATCGGACCAGGTTTAGTTTGAATCTAAATGTATTAGACCGGGTCCGAATCTAAATGTATTAGACCGAGTCCGATCCAGAAAAAATAAATTCAATTTTTTTATTTTTAATTATGTTTTATTAAAAAAAATAGTGTTTAATATTATTTAATGACATTACGAATGAAATTACATGATGGCATAACATTTGCAGAATTTGATAGTAATTTCAATTTTATTCCTGATGATATTTTACTTGATTTTGTTGCAAGCTAAAAAACTATGAAAATTGTGGTCCTTGTCGGATGAATTTCGTACGTGGTAGAATTGTAAATAGTTTAATTAGAACAATAAAAAATATTTTATATAAAATATTATTTATTTCAAGATGTAATAGTAGTAGTTTAACTGGAACAATATTAATATATATATATTTTTAGTTATTATAACCTCAATTTAAAAAACATTTCTAACCAAATATATTAAATTTTTTTTTAACCTCAATTTCAACTACAATTTTAACCAAACATATATAAATATCAAACCAATCTTAATAAAAAATACTTTTTATAAAATAATTTTTTTCAAACCACAACTATAAAAAAAAATTCATGAAAAAAAAAGCATTCCAAAAAGAAACAGAGGAGGCTGAATGAGAGCCTGCAGAGGAAAACGACGGAGGAACGGACATGGAGGGATTCGTTATTGATTCTCAAGCAACGCAAAAAATGCAGCTAATCTTCCTGAACCCTCTCAAAAGTGCCAAGATAAGGTTTCATTGCTAGTTGGCTGTCTGGCTCTCCTTCCATCTTTTCCCCTGAATTCAAAATTAGTTAAGAAAAAAATTTCCTTGCAATGATTTGACATGAACCAACATTTGTGTCTAGCAAAAAAGAGAAAGAAGGAAAGGTTCAGTGTTTTTTTTTTCCCTCTTTATACTTAGTAGTTTTATTATTTTATACCTGGTTTATTTATCATTATTTTTTATGTTTTTATTTTGAATATTTATCGCTCTGGTCTATTTATATCATTTTTTTCCTTATCTTTATTCATTTGTAATTTGTTTTTTTTCTTTCTTTGTACTTTTATTTTTGAAAAATTATTATACAATGACTAAGAAAATAGTGTTTCATTGTAGCAATTGCAACATTGTTCCATTCTTCTGCTACGTTAAAAATTAACTTGAGATCTTACATGTTTTTATTAACACATATAATCTTTACTATATTTTATTATATATACGGATAAACTTTTTGATTTGTAATTATATTTGTTACTTGATGTTAAAAAAATCTTAATAAAACCTACACATCGATATTTTTGCGTTAGAAAAAAAATTATTTGACCTACAACGAAGTGAGTTGAATAGATACTTTAACACTTTATTTTTTGTATATGTTGACACCTATAGTTCTTGATATATTTAATTAAATACATGCATAGGCCTTTTGATTTATAATTAGATTTTTTAAAAAAAAAAACACATTTGAAAAGCTTACATATTTATTTGTTTATTGCCAAAAAAATATCCGACCCCGATGAAGCGCGGATCAAATAACTAATAAAATCTAAAAGGTGTGGGAAGGAATCATTGTAGCAATCCAAGATAGAATCACCTTTTTACCCTTTTCAAAACAAAATAAATAACAATCTATTAAGGGTAATATGATCTTTTTATAGGGGTCTATCGATTATTACAATATTAATGGGGGATAGATTGGTCTTTTTGTATGTTTGATGTACAGTACAATGACTACATTAAAAATTGATGCCCATAGGTGTTTTCAATTTCTTATGCATAGTAAAATGCCTACATTTAGCCTAAAAAGTAAAATCTCATTCGCTTGTGTTTAAGGGAGCTTTGGTAATTTCATTATATATATATATATATATATAATCATGGTTATAGAGGGGCAACATAGTAATTTTAAAAATATAATATTATTTAAAAAAAAACTATTGACAAGTGCAGTGCACTACACGTGGGCTCATCTCGTGCCATTCAGGTAGCACGTGGAAGGGAAATTGGCTAAATGATGGCTTTCAGGGTGGCTAAATAGTGGCTTTTAAAGTAGTGTTAAAATCTTCTTAGTTACCCCTCCATCTCTAGACAGCATGTGTGGCTTATTGACCTCCGGTTGTTGTTGGCGGGCTTCTATTTTTTCCCTTTCTTTCTCTCTTCTTCTAGGTTTTCACGTCTCTCTTGGCAAGATTTTGAAATAGCCTTTCAGTTTATCTATCTTTCAAATTTGATCCATGTTTTTTTTATTACTATTTTTTAATTTAAAATAATTTATGAAATTATAATTTTTTTCAATTTTGTTCTACTTTAATTGTTTTTATTTGTCATTGGTCCCCATTCTTTTGATTACTATTTTTTTAAGGTAATTTTTGTAATTGATTTTTTTTTACAATCTCATTCTCTTTTAGTTTTTCCCTATCAATTTTGATTCTAATTCTTTTGATTGTTATTTCATTTACTTTTACTGATTTTTTAAATTGATATATTTTTTTTAGTTTCATCATTCACCATTAAATTGGTTGGGAATTGAGATTCTTTATTGAGCCTGGGTTTAGGATTTCACGGGGTGTGAGTTTAGGAGATTAACCTAGGTTTAGAAGATTTTTCCGGGTTTGATTTTTTTTGTTTTGCTTTTTTTAAAACTCATTTTTTTTAACTTCATCTTTCAACATTTATTTAATAAAAGATTGAGCTCCATTATTTTTTTTTATTTTCTTCTTATAGGATCTTTCACTGATTTTGAAAATAACATGGTTTGCTTTAGGTCTTTTTATTTGATTAAATATAAGCATAAGATGCTTGCTTCATGATATTTTATTTGGTTTGATTAAATATAAACAAGGAGACAAGTCATAAGATTTCAGCATTAACCCATCAACCATAAAATTTTTTTCCTCATGACTTGAACATTTGTTTTTTGAGTGTAAGAAAAAGTTTTGAGTGTAGCCCGCAACATGGTACAAGCCTTATAGCTAGTAGAAATATCTAAATTACGTAGGGTTTCGTTGCAGTGATCCAAAATGCTTTTTTCCTTTCCTATTTCTATATAGCCATGAAACTTTGTTTCTTTAATTGCATACTTTTATAAAAAATTATGAAGGAGGGACAAAATTAAAACAAAAGGGAATAAAATATAAAACAAGGCGAAAATGAGTGATGGTTTCAAAAACAGGGCAAAAAGTTCCTTTTGATCCCCTTACTCTTTATATGATAACTTTTTAGTCCCTCAATATTTCAAAAATTTAAGTATGGTACAAAACTTTTCAATTTATGATTAAGATTCTTTTATATTAAAAAAAACATGCTAAAAAAGTATGTATATTTATTTTTTAATTAAAAAAAATTCATCCGACTCACAATGAAACACGTGTCATTTATTTTTATTAGCTGAGAAAGAAAGAGGAACTAGAAGAGGTTTTAAGAGGTTTATAGTCAATTTGTCTCTATGAAACCTTAATAAAAGGGTTATATTAAAAAAATCATATTATTTAAGAAGGTTGATTGTATCTTTTAAAAGAAAAAAAATATCATATTTTTTTTTGTTGGAGAGTATTTGTTTTGCGGCTTAAATACAAAATTAGCCAATTGGCTATAGATAAATTTTAAAAAAATCACATTAGTTTACCAAAAAGTGTTAGACACGATTTAATATTATATTATCTTTTGTTTTTTTATCTAATCATATAGAAAACATTATTTGATTAATCAAGTAACTTATGTTTTTTTGCATTAAGCCTCACATATAATTGTATAATTGCATTTTAAACCTTGATTCTATAAAAGCTAAAATAACATGTGTTTTCATTCATGAAGACATGCTTTTTCATTTATTTTGTATATAAAAATCCATTTCACAACATTTTTAATCAAATTTATATTTTTAAACCTACTTTTATAAAATCACAATTATAAATATTGTTTAAAACTTATTTTGTTTTAATCGTAATAGTTACCACATTGTCAATCACACACTTAATATCAAACGTTATGCTTTAATTTCTAGAAAGAAAAAAACATATTATAAAAAACTCTAAATCATGTGGGAGACCACCATGTGTGTCTATTGTAGACCAAGACATAGTCTATTGTGGATTTGCACAATGAATTTTCTCATTTCTGAAGGCTTGGGATGGGGGTATTTTTGTATTTTCACATGAAGTAACATTACCATTCTACCCTTTATTGAAAAAATTAGACGCCTCTGAAGTAAGTATATTTTGGTCTTTTTATATGCTCATTGATAATTAAAAGATTGAATGGGAGTATGCTAGTCTTTTTACTTTTAATTGTATAGTAAAAAAAACTATTGTGCCTCGAAGGTCAACAAAAATTAGACCGTTGACCAAGGAGTTTTTTGACATTTTACAAACTTTAGAGTAAAAAAATTAACCCTGAAGGTAAAAAAATAAATAAGTTATTGACCAAGGGAGTTTCAGAGTTTTCACTTCTTGAGCTATAAGAAAAATACACATGTACCCTTAGAAAAATAATTAAGGTAAGACCTTAAATTATAATTTGTCATATATTATTTTTTTTCTTTTTCAATTAGATCTTTATTCTTTTGATTTTTCATTTTGATCCTTGGATCTTTTGTTAAAGTTTTATTGGTTTTTTAATTTTTTTTCTTAAATCAAAGTTTATTTTTTTTCCTCATTCTAGCCCTCATTCTTTTGATTTCTTTTTTCTTTTGTTGATTTCTTTTTCAATTTAATCTTTCAATTTAATTTTTTTTAGATGCACTCATTTTTTTTTTAATTTTGACTTTCACCCTCATTCTTTTAATTATATTTTTTATACAGTCAATTTTCTTTCCAGTTACATCTTTCGGTGTTTGATTTGTTCGGGATTAGATTTCACTATTTTTCTATTTGTCATGCTTTCAATTTAGTCATACGGGTCACAAGTTTTAAGTATTAATACGGCCAGGTATCCTTTTTCCCTCTCATTTTATTTTACTATTTTATCATTTTACATTATGTTTTTTTTTTAAAAAATAGTTTTGTGGTTACCTTTAATTTCTATTCAATCAATTTGTCTCGATCTCATTACTTAGACCACATGTTTTGCATGCCTTTTGTGGATGAAGTTTTTTTTTAATTAATTTTTGTAGACTTTTTTTTTTAATTTTATTTTATACAAATGAGTTTTGTTTTGTAAAAAAATAGTTATTTTGGAACAATATTTCGAATATGTTCGGCCATGTATTTTTTTTCCTTTTATTTTATTAATCGATTTCATATGTGTTTTTATTTCTATTATCTTTGATTGCTTTTAATAAACATGTTTAGTGGACACAAACCCATAAATTATCTTGATTTACGTCTATCTCTTAGTTTTTTCTTTTTCTCTTTTAGTTATTGTTAACTATTTATTTATTTATTTATTTGCATAGATTATTATTGGATGTTTTGATAATTTTTTTAATTTACATTTATAATTTTTTTTTGTAAAAAAAGCACATCAAAATAGCCTTTGTACTCAAGTACTTTTCTTAAAAAAAAAAAAAACTTATGATCTGTTGCGAAATGCATGTTAAATCAAATTTTTATTTCTCTATGATTGTTTTTTTTTTGCCCTCATTTGTTTAGATCATTTTTTCATGAATTCATCTCTGATTTTTTGATTTTAGGGATTCGACTTCATACAATTTTATTGTTTTGCAGTTGTTTTTTCTAGAAAAATATTGGTTTGGTGATTATCTTCAATTTATTTTCTATGTGTTTATCCCAATCTTATGATTTAGGTAACGAGTTTTACATGTTATTTTTTTTTAATATAAAGTCTTTTTAGAATTGTTTTGTTTGTTTTTTATTTTCAAGATATTATTCTAATTTATTTGTATTTTTTTTATTTATACAGACAAAGTTTTTTTTTTCAAAATAAAAAAATATTTATTTTTAAATAACATTGCTGATTTGTTCGGCCTTGCGTAATTTTTATAGGACGTGAGTTTATTCAATCATTTTTATTTGTATTTATCTTTTAGGTTATGGGTCTTTTAGAATGTGAATTTATTTTTTATTGATTTAAATAAATAAGTTAAGTGAATACAATTGAGTGAATGTTACATTTTGTATGATTGAATATCTTGATTTTTATTTATCTTTTAATTTTTTCAATTTTTTTTTTATTATTGTCGATGATTTTTTTTTATTTACATATATAGTTATTGATTTATTTAGTTAATTACTTATATTGACTTTTAATTTACACTTTAAAGTTTTTATATTAAAAACACTTAAAAGCAATCAACATGCCCTATGTTGTTTTTTAAATAAACCCCGGTTGTTTTTTAAATAAACCCCGGTATTGTATGGGTTAAATAGCTAGTTTCTTCCAAACAACTATCTTATTGTTAATTTGCTATAGAGAATTATTATTATTGTTCTCATAGTTGTCAAAATAAAAACAATCAAAGCAAATTATTTATTAACAAAACTTAAAATTAATAGGGTATTTAATAGTATAATAACAGTTATTTTTTAAATTATTTTTTATTTAAAAATATATTTAAATAATATTTTTTATTTTTTTAAAATTATTTTTGATATTAATAAATCAAAACAATATAAAAATATAAAAAATATTATTTTTAATTTTTTTAAAATGACAAAACAAACGTAATCTAACAGCAGTGAAAACAAAGGAAGCGTTTGGAACGCGGTTGAAACCGGCGTTCCCACAAAATTTAATTTTTTTTTGGCTAAAATTTAATACAGTTTGTACGTTTTGAATCGTTTTGATGTACTGATGTCAAAAATAATTTTTAAAAAATAAAAAAAAATCATTAATATATATTTTAATATAAAAAATTATTTAAAAATTAATCTCTGCCAAAAATTCCCAAAGTCAAGAACCAAATTGCAAGGAAAGCTAACACCTCTTGTCAAATGTCATTGAGGGACCAGAATCTTAACAGTCATGGAGCCCAAGCATCGATGATGCGACGCAACTTTTCTTTTCATAACATCAGTGGACTGCATACAAGACGTCAAGACAAGAACCCAAACCTGTGTCAGGGCGAGCTACTTCCTGCCACGTGGCCTCCTCCCTTTCATGTTTTCCCCCCCTCCTCAACTAAGCACAGTCGTGCTGTCCAATTTGGTGCCGAATAGATATTTCATATTTCTGCAAGAAGGAAAGAAAGAAATGGCGATAATTTCTGTGTCAGCACTAAGAGGGGCTCGGTTCCCTCTCTTTACCAATAATCCACACCCATTTCCTCAGGTGATTGAATATTTCTCTTGATATCTAATTATTGATTATTTGATATGTGGGTTCTTCTTTTACCAATCATTCTTGTCTTGTCTTGACAAACTACTTCTTTTTGTTTCAAAAGTTTCCAATTCCAAGCAGGAGATCAAGTAAGCTCAATTTTCGCTCAAAGGGTTTTACCCCTTTTGCCCGGTATGCTCAATCACAGCAGGATCTTTTCTCTTCTCGCCTCCAAGGTTGGTTACTATCACCTCAATGGTCACATAATGAAATTAGGAATTTACCCGTTTACGTTTACCTATATATTCCACCAGTATATAAAGTTTTAATGAACTTGCTGTCACTTCTTCTGGTTTTAGCTGTAATTATACTTCGTTATTGAAAACTAATGTATGTTATCCTATCAGACGGTATTGAAAACTTGCCCAAACTTGTGGAGGATATTGTTCAGACATCTATCAATACCGGTCCACGTGGAGCCCTAAGGCTGGCTCAAGGTATTCAAGCATTTCTTGGAGTTGGTGGCGAGTGGCTGGCAGATGCATCAAAGGTAGTTTGCGCTTCAGTAATTTTCTTTCTTTTTTACTTTGACACAAATAAATAATAAAACACTTCTAGTTTTGCTTACAATGTATGGATAACTATCTCGTTTGCAAGCACTTCTGCTTTTCTTGTAGCATGCCTGGAAACTCATCAGAGATGTAATTTGTTGATTTGTTAGTCAATTGATTACATTGTGAGAACTGGTTAAGCCTACGAGATTGTAGAAAACTGAACGATTATTTCTAATATGTTTCTTTTCCTTTCGACCAGACTCTGGTTGTCGAGGTTGGAATTCCTGTCTTCTCCTGGAACTAGAGTTAATTTTTCTGACTGGTAGCAGTATTGCTCGTGCGAACTTGACTGTGAAACTCTTCCTTTTACAGCATATTTATCTCTTAAATTCCATGTATGGCCTCCAACATAATGCAACCAAGTTCTTCAGTGATTCCTGTGGTCAGGACTGAGAGGTTGAAGGTTAATCCACTTAGTTGAATGGGATCAAGCATGGCTTACAATTGCAGTGGGTGATTAAGACTCAAGGATTCTGTTTTAACATGGTATAACCTAGCTGCATAGTGGATGTAAAATTATCCCAGGTTCAGTTCCTTCTGGTACTACATCATTTAAAGCGAAAATATGATGCAGAAAGAAGGTTGAAATTCTTCTTTCAACTTACATCATTCCTAGTTGCCATTCTGTCTCATATGATGATGGTTTTGGGACTTCATTTTTCAGTCTCAGAACTTTAACTATGAGAGATCCTTTTTCCTAGATGTTTTTCCAATCAGATTTTGGGTTGGCCTTAGTAAGATACTCAACTGTCCTAGGGTATAACTTGGATTCTTATTTGTCTTTCCACTAGTGAGAATGACTGTAATTTTGCATGACATCTATATTTAGAACCCAATGCTTGCAAATTATATTGTCCGTAGATGCTAATGCATTAAACTCGTGTAAGTTCTTACGCTACCTCTATATTGATGTTTCTTTGCATTTCATTTGGGAAATCCATAAGATGCTTCCTTAAGCTAGTGCCCATTCTTTGCAAATCCTGTGGCAATATGCAGATTGTTGGTTCTTGCATTGCCTATTTCTATTGAGTTGCAGTTCCTCTAGATGGCTACTGGAACGATATTATTGTCATTGTAAAAGAAAGGGTATACATGCATCAATGATTTTCTGATGGCAACAGGGAATCTATGGAAGCAATTATGGTATATGAAGCATGACAGAATAGAGGATTGGTTGGCATTATAGAGATATTAAGCCTCATGGTTATATCACAATTTCTTACATTTTTTTTTTCTCTTTGAACTTTAGGAAACAGAACAATGAAAAAATGAACATTTTGAGGAAGAGTAAATAGGTGACTATCAGCGCATAAGAGTGCAATTTAGATGAGCATCTATTTAAAGAAAGGCCTCATTTCATTTGGATCAGTTCTTAGAAGAGAGCTGAGGATGTGAAATTTGTTCAGTTTGTTGCTTGCTTTATATATTCCTTTTTTACTTAGTTTGCTTTCACCAAATCCCATGGATGACATCACTATTAGTTTAAGTTCTGATAGAAGCGTCTTTTTGTATGATAGGTTAAAAAAAGTTGTATAATTCATACTATTTTTTGACCTCCTCATCCCTCTACTATTTGCAGTCTACAAATTCTTCTGCTGGATTACCAACCCAAATGCAGCTTGGATTACTTTCTCCACAATATTTGAGGAGATTGTTTGAACGCATGGGAGCAACCTATATTAAATTAGGTCAGGTAAGTCATAGTATATTTCAAAAAGTTTCTTCTTTTTGATTGTTCAATGCTGCTTGAGTTTGTCAACAATTTTATTCCTCTTATTCAATAAAAATTAAATCTTCTATCCTTGTTTCCATTACACTTCTTTTTAATCTTCCTGGCAGATGCTATTTTTCCACTAATGCTTTCCTATCATGTGTTTTGCTAGTTCATAGCATCTGCACCTACATTGTTCCCAGCAGAATATGTACAAGAATTTCAGAACTGTTTCGACAGAGCTCCATCAGTTCCTTTTCAAGAAATTCAAGCAATCTTGCGTGAGGAATTAGGAAGACCAATAGACAGTGTGTACGAATATGTTGACCCAACACCAGTTGCCTCGGCCTCAATTGCACAGGTAAATACTCTTCTTCCCTTTCCTGTTTCACATCTATTTTGTGTATTTCCTTGGAGTGCACTATCCCTCTCATATTTTCATTTCTTACTCATATTTTTGACATGCTCAAAATTTGAATATAATGCCCAGGTTCATGCTGCAAGGCTCAAGGGCTCTCAAGACGATGTAGTTATAAAGGTCTTGAAACCTGGAATAAAAGATATCCTAGTGGCAGATTTGAACTTTGTTTACATTGTTGCTCGCATATTGGAGTTTTTAAACCCTGAACTCAGCCGTGCATCACTGGTATGATGTTTGTTCATCAGTTTTTGCAAGTGATGAAATTAGTTGCTGTCTTGAGAGTAAACTTCTACACTTCCAAGTCCTTTTATCACTATATTTTCCCAATGTTGAAATCCTAGAAACTTTAAGTGTTTATCCATCTTAATGACATACAAAAAGATACTTATTCATCCAGTGGCATATTGGGGTTTTGCATTTATTGACCTCCCTGATGTATTATTGTGGAGGAAGCAAGCATATATTTGTTTCTGAGTGTGTCCGTTAATTAAATTCTTGAAGTTTCTTTTCGTTCGTAAGTCATGTCTCCTCTCGGTAGGTTGGTATTGTCAAAGACATAAGAGAGTCCATGCTTGAAGAAGTCGACTTTTATAAGGAAGCTGCAAACATCGAGGCCTTTAGGAGTTATTTGGAAGCTATGGGACTTACAAGGCAAGCTACAGCTCCAAAAGTATACCAGCACTGCAGTACCCAGCAAATTCTTACAATGGAGAGGCTATATGGAGTGCCTCTCACTGACCTGGACTCTATAAGCTCACTTGTTTCTAGTCCAGAGACCAGTCTTATAACTGCCCTCAATGTGTGGTATGACATCCGTGATCCACATGCTTGTGAGATTTCATGTTAATCTTAAGAATATCATATCAGGTTTTTGAATGTAAAACTGATCATATGAAATTTCTTGTCCAGGTTTGGTAGTTTACTTGCATGTGAAACTTTCCATGCAGATGTTCATGCCGGCAATTTGTGGTTGTTACGTGATGGCCGCATTGGGTTTCTTGATTTCGGTAAAATTTTTATGTGCATTAAGTTGATTCATGATTTAGTTTCCAAGAAATACAGTTTTAGGCATCCGTTTTACTGAATGTTTGTGCATAGCTTGTTATACTCTACATTGAATGACTGGATTTCCCACTCATTATTGGATTTGATTACTAGCGTATACTGGTTACTTAGAGGACCTTGTTATTACAGCAAATGGTTACCTAAGTAGGTTTTCTGCAAATCTTCCCTGTGCTAAAGTGGCCCATCTGCTACAACAATGATAGAATAATAGTTGAGAATTTTAATATCATTGTTGACTTCTCTCTTTCTGAATTTCATCAGAAAAGCAAACATGGAAGTTCCTTTTTTTTCAGTTTAGAGATGGATTGACGAAGGTGGGACCTGAACCTAAGACCTTGCCCCTCTTGCTTTTTGTAAGAGTGCTACTTGTGCTTCAAGGTCATTGGTGACATGGAAGTTAATCTTGTATCTTTACCCGAGCTTCTGAAAACACATGTCTGTCATATTGATTGGGGCCAAAGGATCATAAACGATTATTAGATGATATATTGTACCGTGTAGAACTATTTCTGCAGATTCATGGTGCATCCCTTAATTGCAGAACCTTTTTTAATGGGTCATTTATACCACTTAGTACTATAGATCTAATGTTAATGGTACCTCAGGTTGGTGATGGTATGATCTGGAGCATTTACAGCATATTTAATGAGAGCTGACCAACTATTTACGTGAATTTAAGCCTTCTGTCATATAACTCAAGTAGAATCCAATCTACAGGAATTGTTGGTCGCATATCCCCAAAAACATGGACTGCTATGGAAGTGTTTCTTGCGTCAATTGCAACTGAAGAATATGAGTCAATGGCATCTGCCTTGATTGAAATGGGTGCCACAAACAAGGATGTGGATGTTATGGCCTTTGCCAGAGACCTGGAAAAGATATTCTCATCAATTCAGGTAAACATCAATACTCTAAATACTCATTTTTTGAAATTTATTGGAACTGCTTTAAAACGCTCTTTATTACTCTAATGCAGGATTTGGATACTGAATTAATCGTTGCAACTGCCAGGGATAGAACTACAAATGCAACTGCTGTCTCTGCCAATGTTGTTGTTGACGAGAGGCAGATGAATGCACTCTTTCTTGATGTGGTAAGCTGATCTCATTAATCACTTCAACCAAAATATATGATGAGTTAAGTTTGAAAATTTTCAAAATAGATGCAGTGCAAACTTAATCATTGTGTTAGATTACAATTTTCCTGGCAATTATGTTGTGATGTTAGGACAGTGTTCATCATACGAGACCCATTGATGCATTAACAAAAAACTAAATCTCCTAGAAAAATTATTGTGCACCTACATGGTGTAATGATAAAATTAACCTTTAATCATAAAACCTTTGAATTAGGCATCGGGGTCAAGACAGTCTTCACCATGATTCAATTGTCATTTTCAATTTATGTGGGGACAAATTAATCTTTTTATTTTTTTTGACACAGTAAAATGACTTAGTTACCTCTAAAATAAAATAAGAAAATTAAACTTGTGTCCAAGGATTTTTTAGTCTTTTTATTTTTTTTAGCACAATAAAATAACTTAATTACTGTAAAAGACAATCTACTAAACTATCTTTCAGGGGCTTTTTCATCTGTTCATCCTGGTTTTTTTGGTTAGTATCAAGTTGACTTGGGGGTATTTTATGTATTTGAATAAATATTAAGTATTATTAAAAAAAACAATGCATTCACCAGTAGGGCTGTCAGGTGACTAAATGCCATCTTCCGTGGTGGCGCTTGTGGCCAACAACCCTCCAGTTTTGCGTCGACGATCTTTTTTTTCCTTCATTATTTTCTCTTTTCTCCTTGATTTCCATGCTTGCCTTTTCAAAATTTCTAAGCGACCCTTGTTATTCCTTCAAATTTGGTCTCTGTTTTTTTTATTACTATTTATTTTATTTTGAATAATTTATAAAATTAGAATTCTTTTTCATTTTCATCCCCTTTTCATTTTTAATTTTTAAAAATTTGGTTTCTATTCTTTTGGTTTCTATTTGTTTTATTTGAGATAAGTTTTGAAGATGATATTTTTTTTGACAATTTCATCTTCCTTTAGTTTTTTCTTTTTATTAAATTCTCATTCTTTTGATTGCTATTTTATTTATTTTGACAAATTTCTTAAATTGATTATTTTTTCTCGATTTCATTCTTCAACATTAAATTGGTTGAGATTAACCCATGTTTATGAGGTTCGCTTGGGTTTGCTTGTTTTGTTTATCTTTTTTCAAGCTCATGTTTTCTCGGTTTTATCATATAACATTTATTTAATTGGAAATTAGGCTCTGTTACTTTTATTTATTTTATTTCTATTGAATTTTTCATTCATTTTAAAAATAATTCTGGTTATCTTGGTTCTTTTTATTTGTTGTCCTTTATTGAATTTACTTTGTCAAAGTTTTTTAATTTATATTAATTATTTTTTTATTTTATACTTCAACATTAGATTGATTAGAATTTTTTTTTCTCAGTTCCATCCTTTAAAGTTGGAGTTTTTTTATATCAAGCTTCATGATTTCTTCAATTTCTTTTTTATACGTTTATCTTAGTCCCATCACTTAGACCACATATTTGGCTGGTTAGCCTGAATTGGCTTGGTTTTTTTAGGATTTTTTTAATTTAATATTTTTTACATTCTATCCTTTAATATTGAGTTTTTTTAGAATTGAGTTTCGTAATCTTTTCCAGTTTGTATTTTATTGAGTTATCCATGATCCAGGTTGCAGAGTTAGTTGGCTTGTCCGGTTTGCTTTTTTTCCATCTTTTTTTTTTTTTGAATTTGATTGGTTGGAATTTTAGTTTTGTCACCTTTATCATTTTGGTAACTGTTTTTTTGAGGTTCCATGATTTTTTTTGTTTAAATTGGTCTATTTACTGTCATTATCTATTTTTTTATTATCTAATTAAACTATACCTTTTTTTCACAGCGGGGTTTATGTTCTTAATCACTTTTTTTTTTTTAACTTTTTTAAAACATGCTTGAGTCACTCAGGTAATTTTTTTTTAAAACCGACAAAAATGTTCAGGCTCAAGGCGTGGTGCGGGCCCAATAAACTAGTTATCTCTATAATAGGATGATAAAAAATGCATAAACCATCAAAATGCCCACTGTTTTGCCAGCAGTCAACAGGTCTGCCCTTCTCAGGATTTTGTTTAATCGCTATACCTGCAACCTGCAGGTGATGTTTGCAGAAGGATGGTGTTAGGTCAGGGTAGATCTTAAGTTTTAACTATTTACCTATGGATAAAAAAAAGAGTAGAATTTCATTGTGGGAAATCAAAGGATGGGATAATTTTGGACAGGAAAATCAATATGGCTTACGATAAAAGACATCCATCCCAGAAACTGTATACAAAGTTCAGTATAGACTGGTCAGTGGAGCTTGCAAATTTGCAGAAAGTTCTGAAGTAGTTGCTAAGTGTAGTTACGAAGACCAATTATTGAAGCAATCCTGATCCATGGCACCCTCTTCTTCTCTCGAATCATTCCTCTCTCTTGTTCTGTTACCAATAACCCACGTTTCATATTTTTTGGCTTGCAACAGATTCGGGTTAGTGAATCATATGGACTCAAATTTCCCAGGGAGTTTGCTCTTCTCATGAAACAGCTTCTGTATTTTGATCGGTACACCCGATTGCTGGCCCCCAACTTAAACATGCTTCAGGACCAGAGGATTTCCATTGTTTCAAATCGAGGAAGCAGATATAAGAACAGCTTCAGATGAATTTTGTATGTGTAGATAAATCTGCCAAGGGCTTTATGCTTGCCTCACCTTGTTTTCATTTCCTTGTAAATACAACCAGCAGAAAAGCTGCAAATCGAAGTTGAAGTCGCAGACAATCAATAGGAATTGAATCTCTCCACACTACAGAAGAATGCACTTTTACATTTTCAATGTTTTTGGTATTGAATTCGGAAGGAATGTAATTCTATAGTTGATCTTTTAGTTCTACTTCATAAACATTTTTCAGTGTTTTAGCTTCCTAAGAAGCCTAGCTGCTCTGCATTCAGACTGCAAAAGGTGATAAGCGTATGGAGTTCAACTTGGTACGGCCATGCATTATCTTGATGGGGGTAATTAAAGGGCATTAGGTGGCTAGTATGCACTTAAGCAAATTGAATTTTGTTCCAGTCAAATTTGTTTTTATTGTTATTTATTTTTAAATTTTTTATTGATTATTTTATTTTATTTTATTTTATTTTAATTGAATTTTATTTTCAGTTTTATCACTTAATATTTGATTTTAAATTATTTTTATATCAGATTTAGTCTCAATTTTTTTATTATATTATTTTTAATTTTATTCCTCAATATTTTATTTATTTAAAATTTTTCTGCATTATTTTTTAGGTTTTTTTTAAGAGGTTGGTTTTTTTGACCAACATGAGTTTTGAAAGTTAACATGAGCTTGTTTTGAATTATTTTTAGGTTTTTTTTAAATGATTTTTTTTATTTGATTCATTAAAAATTGATCTTCATGATTTTTTTTTCATTGAGTTATTTGAATCTTGTGTCTAGGGTTGCAGGATTAGTGGGTTAACTTGAATTTTTTTTCTGCTATTTTTTTTCAATTAAATATTTTTTTTCAATTTGTTTTCTTTAAAATTAAGTTGTTTGAAAATTAGACTTTATAATTTTATTTAGTTTGTATTTGATTAGCTTTATAATATTTTTTTGATATTTTGTTTATTTATTTATATTATTTATATGTTTTTTTATATTTTGTTTATTTATTTATATTATTTAAATGAACCGAGTTTATTATAATGGTAGTTAAAAGTGGATAAATATGTTGATGTTTATTATTAGCTTGTCAAAAAGAAAAAAGATACAGAAACGCTACTGGGTAATACGGAGCATCAAGAAGCACAGCACAACCTAGCGAATTACAAAGTCATCTTGTGGGCTTCACCCTGGAAACACGAAGAAATTGCATTAGCAACTAACAATTCATGGTGAATCAAAATCACATTTTTTTTGGTTTCTACGACGAGATAGAAACGGATGTGAAGTCATGGGAGTGTTTTTGTCCATAAAACAACAGCTGGACATTCTTGCTCAAGCTAAAATCAGTCTGTGCAACCTACTTCAACTGGACATGCATGCAAACCTGCTAAACTCATGACGTTAAGCTCAAGATAGTCAAGGACAGAGCATGGGGAGAATTTTAAAAGTTGTCTGAGTACATCAAGCGCTTTGAAGAAACTGAGCATTCCTCACGAGTGACGACCTTTATGTGATGATTTCTTTGTCTTTTACTTCTCTGAATAATATACATGAAATCCAAAAACTTCGTTATACAGGATCAGTTTTATAATACAAAAATAAACAAATAATTACTGCAATCTTCTCTTCTGAGAACCTATACTTGGAATTCAAAACTTGTGTTTCTACTTCTGTTATATATACTACTGATTCCAAAGCAATGAGGCGAGTCCTATTTCCTGTACTATAATCAACAACATAATCAAGGTAAAACCTATATGTATCTATACAAGCCAGTGCTTCATGATAAATATGTCGTGAGTTGCTCACTTAGTCTTCTGTTGGATAGTACCAACTTGAACAAGATGGTTCATAACCATATATCAGTCGACTTGGTGAGGAATAACCCATGAGTCGGTGAAGTGGGGAACCTCCTCCTCCTTTCCTTGGCAGCTCCTCAATTTCTGAAGATACTTTCTTTGTTTTGGACATGCTAGAAGAAGGTCCAGATAATTCATGCTTTTCCTTGGGATTCTTCCGACGCTCATTCAGGCTGCTTTCAGCTGAACGTAATGATGTCTGGACAGGATCCCCATCAGTGGAACCGCTTTTACAGAATGGAAGTCCATAATCTTCAGAACATGACACGGGATCCATGTTGGGACAATTGCTGGCATGAGAAGATGAAGCTGAAATTCTCCTATGAAGACCGCCACTATGCTCATCAACCTCACTTGGTGGAGGTGCATCAGCAGTCGGTGTATATGGAACTAGATGAGTCCTGCTTATAAGTGAAAATCTAAGTACTTCCAAACAGACACCACATCTTAGCTGGTGGTACTTCCTTTTAGAAAGAAGAAAATCTGCAGGTAGCTGAAGCTGTTTGAAGCAAAAAAAACATGTTATGAAAGGGGCTCCACCTGCCAGGGGCAGGAGGTGACGCTTAGCCAAGTGATGTTTCCTCGTTACATACTTCTTTACCTCCTGATCCCTACGCCTGTGGTCATCAGAAAGTGTTTCACGCCTATATATGGAAAACTCAGAGTCAGCATGCCGTTGTGGAGTTGAGGGACAAGAACCATAGGAATGGTAAAATTCGACATGATCTTGGGCCTTGCAAAACACTCTATTATGATGAAGGTTAGGTGGAGGTAGTTGTGCCAAGCGACAGTCTTGGGGACAGCAACACAAGTGATCAACTTGGTTTCGATTGCTTGCTACCTCTGCTGGGAAAGGTATTTGGGAGTATTTACTCTGTTGATGCCAGTTGCTTCCCCCTCTGAATCTTCCAGGATAACTCGGATAGTCTAAGTCATTGAAAATTACCTGCTCCAGATAATCATTGTAACTGGGATTATGGTCCTTCCAAGTGACCCCTGGAGCAACCCTCCCTTTTTCCTTTCCATTCAGAACGTTAACTTGATCCTGCAATTCATAAATCATTTCCAACAGTTTCATCTTCTCCTGTTCAGTGTATGCAGCCTTTTCACGTGAATGAAAGTACGGATTGGAACGGGATTCATTGTTGTTTTGATTGGAAGGGCTCCCATTATCATAGCCAGCCAAGAAGTCTCTTTGATAGAAAGGAGCCTGAGATGGATATTCATCCTTCTCCAGTCTTCTCCAGTTTCTAGCTGGATGGGCAACCCTTGTGTGCTCTACCAATTCATCATGATTTAGTTTGCTGGATTTCAAGGCATGGAGATTATTATCAGAAATAATTGATGTATGATTCTTCAAGTGATGCTGCATTTCCAAACTGCTATTCGCCACGAACTTTTCGCTTCTGGGTCTCTCATTGGAAGCTGCATGATTTGCTTGCTTATGAGTATATCTAAATGGATGCTTGGGTCGATCAGGTAATTGATCATCTGTTCCTTCATATGAAGAGACAGTGTCATCATAGTAAGCCCGAGAGCTTCTGGTGGCTGGGGATTTGGACAAGTCTATAAGACTGTCACTTAACTCAGAGCTGGGGTCAATCAAATCCATAGTTTTGAATGTATCTGTACACTGTACACGGTCAAAATCATGGCGACCTGTTTCATGAAGCTTCTCTAGCTGTTCATTTGGCGAAGTTACAAAAATGTCTGATGAAATGCTTTCTCCTGCAGGCCTTTGAGCAGCGACAACTGAAGCACCCTCCTTGTCAACTGACTTCTCAATACTTGATTTTATGAAATCAGAACCACTCTCTTTGGAAGCATCTAGTAATGCTTTTGCTCCTGCTAATTGTGAGCTTTCATTACTGGCTCCAGCTTCTGATTTTTCCCCTTCCACTGAAGACAACTCTTTGTTCTCAAGAAGAGCAAGTTTGGTGGGAGAACAAACATCGTTGGAAGTTCCATCACTATCACTGTGAGCATCTAATTCTGCTTTTGTGACTGTTAATGGTGAGCTTTCATCACTCACTTCAACTTCTTTTTTTGCTCCTGCTAGTGGGGATGGCTCTTTGTTCTTGAGATGAGCATGTCTGGTGGGAGAACAAACATCGTTGGAAGTTCCATCACTATCACTGTGAGCATCTAATTCTGCCACTTCAACTTCTTTTTTTGCTCCTCCTAGTGGGGATGGCTCTTTGTTCTTGAGATGAGCACATTTGGTGGGAGAACAAACATCGTTGGAAGTTCCATCACTATCACTGTGAGCATCTAATTCTGCTTTTGTGACTGTTAATGGTGAGCTTTCATCACTCACTTCAACTTCTTTTTTTGCTCCTGCTAGTGGGGATGGCTCTTTGTTCTTGAGATGAGCATGTCTGGTGGGAGAACAAACATCGTTGGAAGTTCCATCACTATCACTGTGAGCATCTAATTCTGCTTTTGTGACTGTTAATGGTGAGCTTTCATCACACACTTCAACTTCTTTTTTTGCTCCTGCTAGTGGGGATGGCTCTTTGTTCTTGAGATGAGCATGTCTGGTGGGAGAACAAACATCGTTGGAAGTTCCATCACTATCACTGTGAGCATCTAATTCTGCTTTTGTGACTGTTAATGGTGAGCTTTCATCACACACTTCAACTTCTTTTTTTGCTCCTGCTAGTGGGGATGGCTCTTTGTTCTTGAGATGAGCATGTCTGGTGGGAGAACAAACATCGTTGGAAGTTCCATCACTATCACTGTGAGCATCTAATTCTGCTTTTGTGACTGTTAATGGTGAGCTTTCATCACTCACTTCAACTTCTTTTTTTGCTCCTGCTAGTGGGGATGGCTCTTTGTTCTTGAGATGAGCACGTTTGGTGGGAGAACAAACATCGTTGGAAGTTCCATCACTATCACTGTGAGCATCTAATTCTGCTTTTGTGACTGTTAATGGTGAGCTTTCATCACTCACTTCAACTTCTTTTTTTGCTCCTGCTAGTGGGGATGGCTCTTTGTTCTTGAGATGAGCACGTTTGGTGGGAGAACAAACATCGTTGGAAGTTCCAGCCTGTTCAATGCTGAAATCCAAGGAATCATTTTGATCACTCCTGTCATCTTCTGCTTCTGTTGATAAGTTCACACTTCCAAGTTGCTCATCACTGAAAGCTCCAGACTCATTTTGTTGAATCCCACCTTCATTGACTTCAGCTTTTGGTTTTGCTGCCGC
This sequence comes from Populus nigra, assembly GCF_951802175.1. Classification (NCBI taxonomy): domain Eukaryota; kingdom Viridiplantae; phylum Streptophyta; class Magnoliopsida; order Malpighiales; family Salicaceae; genus Populus; species Populus nigra. The sequence goes on along the minus strand of NC_084862.1, from coordinate 5,884,053 downwards.
CAGTGGGGACAGCTCTTCATCAAGTTTGGTAGGCGAACAAACTTTATAGGAAAACCCAGCCTGTTCAACATTGCAATCAGAAGAATCATTTCGATCACTCCAGTCATTTTGTGCTTCAGTTGATATGCCCCCCATACCTCCAAGTTGCTCATCATTGCCATCCCCAGATTCAATTTGTTGGATTTGAACTTCATTGAAAATTTCAGGCTGTTCATGATCACACTCTGGAGATTCATTTGAATCATTTCCTCTTTCCTGATCATCACTTGACAAGCTTGTGCCTATTACCTTCAAATCAACACAATCCTCAGTCTCATTTTGACCACTCCCATTCTGTTGGTGTTCATTGGATGAGCCTACACCTACAACATGCTCATTATCAGAGTCCCCTGGATCATTTTTATCAATCTCATTCTTTTGGTTGTGTGATGAGCTCACACCTCCAGGTTGCTTACTATCAAAATCTCCAGAACCATTTCGATCACTTCCACTCCTTCGCAGTTCTTCTGGTAAGTTTGCACCACTGAGATGATCAAGATCACAATCGCCAGATGCAGCACAATCCCCCCCATTGAGTTGGTCTGGAGAACATTCCCCAGGGGAAAGAAAATTTTCTTCATGATTTGAGCTGCTGGATTCCTTAGCTTCAGAAATATGATCTGATCTATTTTTCTGAGAAGCATCTGTTTCATGCAGGCCAGAAGTTGCGACTTCAGGGTTACTTTTTCGAATTTTCACTGCATGAAGGAAAAGAAGCGATTAAACTATCTACAAATCCAGATTGTTACAATGAAGAGCACCTTCAGTAAAACAAGAAGAGAGATAAAGAAAACAATCTATGGATGGTAAGAATAGAACAACTTAGGTGTATAAGACGAAAATACTCTTTAATTGTTAAGGAAAGCATTCTTGTACTAGAAGAGCTAGTCTAGCACTGGCTTAGTGCCATCAACCTGTAGTATTGGCTATTAAAGTATCGCTCAAGGAACCTATAGAGTTCATCAGAATGTCTATCATAGGAAAGTAGCATTCATAGGTCCATGCAATATGGAATTGATAATTGTTGAACCTCCTAATCTTTTATAATCAGAACTTAACCAAGTTGAATATTGTAATTGAATTTCTATATCAACTTGACCAATCCAAGAAGAATACTATATTACCATCTCTTATCTTATTTAACAATTTAATGAAAAAGATCCAGCATATATTATCCAAACCATACATCACAAATTAAAAGGGTTGTACCTTGAAGATGTGTGCCACAGCCACCACATTTGTAGACTGTAATATCTTGTGGCTCCACAAGAAGCTGCCGACATTTAGGACATCTGACAAGCCGAATCTTAGCAGCTGATCCACCGTTCATGTTCCTCCAAATATGATTGTAAGTAATCCCAGGTTGGGCTTCCACTCCTAATCTTTGGTGTTGCAAATACCAATGACTATATTGAATTGTTAACTTGCTGTAAGACTTCAGAATCTGCAGACAAATGAAGAAAGATAAGACAGGTCAGCGCGGATTAGATATCTAGAGGGGATTGTCCATTTTCAAGAATGCCACCAAAAAAGAGGGAGAACATCTTATTAACATTGAGTTCTAGAAATAGTTTTATATTTACAGAAATGATGTTCTTGAAAATAAGACATGGCTTCAACAATACTCGAGGAATTGCAAGATTTCGCTCAGAGCCTATACTAATGTCGAAAATCATGCAAGTTGACATTTCATTTCGCATACAAAGTTTTTTAATTACAAGTCAATAACTTGATGCAATCCAAGGTTAACAAATTCAATAACCTGATGCCATTTGTAATTGTATGTTTCTCTCAACCTAAGCCACATTCTGATGCTTTCTGGAATATTTTTAAGAGAAAACCCCTTTATTACAAAACATGTTCTAAACCAATGAAACTAGTCCAGTTACATCCATCATGTTTCTCCAGCAACAAGAGAGTGTGAATTTTGAATCAAAACAAGCGCTCAGAACAAGGTGAGACTGAAACCTCATTTGGTTGGGAATGCTTACGCCTTATACTGCATTTGAGAAGTAATTTTAGATTCAGCTAAATCCTTCTCAGAGAAAGAAAGAGAAATGCTTTCAAATAATCATAGCAAAACCATGCATAAGAAAATCTAGCCAAACAAGACAACCTCTCTTTTTTTGTGAACCGGTGGATAGAAATTGATTCTTTCCACGGATTTTTCTTTAAATAAGGAATGGTGGCTGAAGGCGATTTAATTAACCTTGAGGAAAAGGGAAGATCTATGAAATTAACCTCATCTATACCAAAAAAAAAAAAAAGAAAGGGAAAGAAAAGAAAGAAAAACAAGAAGAAGAAGAAGAAGGGAAGCACAAAGAGGACAGAAATGAAGAAAGAAAAACACGGTTGCAAACAGGTCACCACGATCACGATTCTATATTCAACAGCAATCTATAGCAAGACAGCAAAGCAAAGAAGAAGAAGAAGAAGAAGAAGAAGAAGAAGAAGCACAACTAGAGCAGCAGCAACTAGACATTCAAGCCTGATGTTAGAAAAGAAATGACTATATATACATGTATGTATTATCACAGATCACAAAGTTTTGATCAAATTGTCAGCAAATATAATACATCAGCAACCAAAAAAACTAGAGTACTCACTACAAACCATCAATTAGATAACAAATGAACTGCAATCATACATACCTAAAATCCAAAGAAAGGATAAACGTAGAAACTGAACGAACTCAAAAAGAAATGAGCACCAGCTTAGATCAGATACACTAAGAAAGACCCACCAACCCTTTAATTACGAGTAAGATCCAAAGAACTCAAGAGAGAATAAAAAAGGTGGGCTCAAAATATGAATCAACTTAGGAGAAAGCACATAACATATGTAAATCGAAGTTGAAGCAGCATATAATAATTGTCCAAGCAAAAAATAAAAATGGGAATGAAGCAAGTCTGTGCAGAAAGTTGACTTGAGAAATTACAACGAACCTGCAAGGGAATTCAGTTCTTTTCTTGACGTCAAGGTTTCCAGTCACGACTCACGAGCCTTCACCTCTCTTCTTTCATTTTTCCCTTTGATAAACGCTCGCTTCCTTCCCAGTAACTGAGATTTAGACGGACAAAATGAAGACCATATGGTCCATATCTCTCTGCAACTTTAGCTTTAGCTTTAACTTTAACTACTGGTTATGCCTTGTTTAAAGAAGTCCCGACCAAGGGAGGTTTTTTTTTTCCAGTCAACCCCTGACCCTCCAAAGCAAAACAACAGAAGAGAACCTTCTTTTGATGATGTCATGTGTCTCTCAAACTTTCAAAGTTTGAAACTTTCAACGTAATAATTAATAATATTAAAAATGATTATATCAAAACAATACAAAAATATATATAAAAAATTATTTTTTCAAGACAACAATAAACCACTACCTCAAAGTTATTTCCTCTTTCTAAAAAGCTTTTGTATTTATAATTTTAAAAAATTAAGTTTTTAAAAAAATATAATTAGTAGAATTTAGATATGTATTTGGTAAAATTTGTACTTAAAATTTATGTATAGCAAAATATATATATATTTTTTTTTAAAAAAAAATTATTTTTGATATCAACGCATCAAAATAATTTGAAAACATAAAAAATATATTAATTTGAAATTTTTTTTTTCAAAAGCGCTTTTAAAAGGCAAAAACAAACAAAATTTTACAAAACTCAGTTAAAAAAATATAAAAAATACGTTTCAAACTCAATTTTTTAATGGGTCTTGCAGTACAAAACATAGTTTGGTTTGTTACTAAACACCTTGCTGGGTTTGTTGCATCGTAAACACAAAAGCAGTTGCAAAACAAACACAGCCTAAGAAGATGTTTGAGAATGTGATAATGATTGTTTTTTAAAATGTTTTTTTTATTTAAAATAATTAAAATATATAAATAAAATTAAATTTAAATAATCAAAGAGGCATAAAAACGCAGTGACTGTTTTTGTCTTGTCTAAAATAATATTTTTTTATATTTTAAATTTTTTTTAATGTCAGCAATATGAAAATATAAAAAATATTAAATTTAAATAAAAAATTTAAATTTTTATAAAATATAATTTCCACCTTGTTTTCAAAAAGGACTAAAAGGCAGTAACTGTTTTTGTCTTGTCTCTTTTTTTTCCTTCATCAACAAGACAACTTGCACGGTCAAGACCGTAATTTTGATAGTTTGGGTTTTGTTTTTGTTTTTCTCTTACAGTATCTCAACGCCGCCGTACCATTTCCCAATTAACTCTTTGTTGTTATTTGCATTGCGAAGTCATGAAGAGCGTGTTTGGCAGTGTGGTTGTGGGTGCTTTTTAAATAACTTTTCGTGTCAAAATGCATGCCAACGATGTTTTTTTATTTTTTAAAAATTATTTTTAACATCAGCACATCAAAACGATCCAAAACGTACAAACCATATTAAATTTTAGCAAAAAAAAAAAACAAAAAATTTTCAAATTTTTTGGGAACGCGGCCGCGGCCGCAGCCGCGTTCCCAAACGGTGCCGAAAACCAGCCCGGCGCTCGGGTCATCAGTTTGATGACTTATTCTTGGTCCATTTTAATTAAAATTAAATATTTTAATTTTCACCTAATTTAATTTTTTTTATTTTAACTCGGTGTAGATGACGTTGCAAATTAATTGAATTACGGATAAATTAATCAAGTTTAACTAGGTCTAATATCATTGACTATTTATATTTATTTACTACTTTCTTATAATAATAAATTTCTAGGAAATAAATAAATCCAGACAATCTCGTATGGATAAATGATTACCCTTTGATTTTAATAAAAAGAATAAATAAATCCTGTTGGTGTCATCAAGTGAAAGCAGTTTGTCTCGCCTCTGATAGCTGCTCTTTGGTTTCAACTTTCAACAGGACTTCTTCCTTTAATGGGAAGTACACGCGTTTCATTATGTAATTATTAGCCTTGGTGTCAGCGCTTATGAATTATTTTTATATATATATAATATTGATAAGATTTTAAAATAAAATTAAAAAATATTTAAAAATTTCATCAAAATAAACTTACAATCATCCTAATTAGAGTTGAGCTAACTTGAAATATTTTTCTAAATGTGTGGCTTTTATCATGTGATTGAAATAATCTGATAAAAAATAATAAAATTATAAAGCTTTTTTTTTCTAAAAAACAAACATGTGTTAATTCTTGTGACCCAAGTCATTAGATCCGAAACACTCGATCTAAAAAAATCATGAAGTCCAATTCTCAATCAATTATATATTAAAGGATGAAATTAAAAAAAATCAATTATATAAAAGGATTTTTTTAAAAAAAATAGCAATTAAAAGAATAAAGATTAAAAACAAAATTAATTTTATATTTAACTGAAATGTGAAATTGAAAAAATTCAATTTAATAAAAAAATAAAAAGAATGGCACTCAAAATTGACATAAGAATAAAAACAATGTTGTAATTAAATGATAAAATTGAAAAGAATAATAAATTTTACAAAAAAATCAAGAAAAAAATTAGAAATCCAAATAATGAGATCCAAATTTAAAAACATAATACTATCAATTTGAACTGAATGATAAAATTAAAAACTAATAAAAAATATTAGTTCTTAAAGATAAACTTGGAATCATGCTAATTAGAGTTGAGTTAACTTGGAATATTTTTCTAATTGTGTGACTCCTATCATGTGATTGAAATAACCTAATAAAAAATAAATAGAATTATAAAGCTTTTTTTTTCTAAATAAACAAACCAATGTTAATTCTTGTGTCTCGAGTCATTAGATCCAAAACACCCAATCTAAAAAAATCATAAAATCTAATTTTCAATCAATTATATATTAAAGGATGAAATTATAAAAAATTAATAATATAAAAGGATTTTTTAAAAAAATAGCAATTAAAAGAATAAAGATCGAAAACAAAATTAATTTTATATTTTACTAAAATGTGAAATTGAAAAAAAATAAATTTAATAAAAGGACAAAAAAAATTAGAAAGAATCAGACTCAAAATTGATATAAGAATAAAAACAATGTTGTGATTAAATGATAAAATTGAAAAGAATAATAACTTTTACAAAAATATCAAGTAAAAAAATTAAAAATTAAAATAAGGAGGTCCAAATTTAAAAATATAATACCATCAATTTGAACTGAATGATAAAATTAAAAACTAGTAAAAATTTTACAAAAGGATCAAGATAAAAAATTAGAAATCCAAAGAATAAAGGTCAAATTGGAGAATATAATATTCGATAAATTAGGATTCAATGATGAAATTGAAAATAAATAAAACTTTTACAAAAAGACCAAGATAAAAAAATGAGAAATAAAAAGAATAAAGACTAAAGTTGGAATGCCAATAACCAAAAAGGTCAAGCTGTAATTTTCGAAGGAGAAGAAAGAGAAGAATGAAAAAAAAAGATTTATCGACGACAAATTGGATTACTAATGAAGAAATGCACCACACCAACAAGAAGATGACATAACAACGCTTTCAATGACACAGTAGAAAAATATTTTTGGACACCTGATGTGCCATACACGCACGTCCTTTTTTTAGCTAAATACAAAAGAGTTTATGTGTTGACTTTCTAATTAAAGAAAAAAACATTGTGAAAAAATCGAAAATACCCCTTCACCTTAGGCTTATTTTTATTATTATTTTAAAGGTATTTTTATTGTGTTTACTGTGCATTTTAATTATTTATTATTTTTTATATTTGATCAAATACTAAATTGCTCCATGGCTTAAATTGCAATAATGAAAAACACAATTGTAAAAATACAAAAATACCTCTTGACGCCAAGTTTATTTTTTTCCAAGGATATTCTGGTTATTTCACTATACAATTAAGATGAAAAAAAATACTTATTTGTTGCTAGTCAGTTTTAAAATAATAAATGAATCATATGAAAAGATTTCAATATTCTTGAAAGCCAATACAAAATTTTTTAAGTGAAGAAGCAAAAACATGTTACATTATTTTAATAAATAGTGCCAATAGATCTGGAGTTACAATAATTTTTCAAGTTTAATTAAGTTTTGTTCAAATTTATAGTATATTAACCAAATGCGATAGATTTATATGAGAAGAATGTAATTTGAAGAAAATATGTATTTACAAGAGTATATACTTTAATGATGAATTTTAAAAACGAAAAAGAAAAACTAAGTGGTTAAAAGCTAATTAATAATTGATCCAATACTTAACCATGCTTACATTCTAACCAAAGTTACTAGAGAGTTGACTGTGCATATAAATTTCAAGTAATCCCATGGAGATGGGAAGAAGAAGTCATAGGTTTCACTAGACTACATGTCATTCTTGGCCAGCTGCATCCTTTCAAGGGGCACGCTGCGAAGCTTAAAGTTACTTGCCATCTTTGATTTTCAAATTTTGGAGTCTTAAAAAGTATTTTTGTTAAAAAAATTATTTTTTAATTTTAAATTATTTTTTTAATTTTTGAATTATTTTGATATATTTATTTTAAAAAATAAAAAATATTTTAAAATACAATTACCACAGTATAACAAATACCTTCTCTTAAAAAATTTAGGTGAGTAAAATTTAACGTGTGGAAGTTGGATAGCAATAAATGCAACGTTGCCAGCCCGAGGCTATGATTGTTGGTGTTAACTATTATCGGATGACTAGGGTTCAACATTTGAAAATAGATAAATAAAAATTTGTTTAATTTATTCATTTTAATTGATCTAAATTAAAATCAAATTCTTGCTAGGTAAGCATCCCATATATATATATATATATATATATATATATTAATTAATCTATTCTAATTAATTTATATTTAAATAAAAAATAAATTAAAGGTAAAACAAGTCAAATAAATGGACCTAGGTAAAGGCTACCTAGGTCAAGCACTTTTAGCCTTTTATTTATTTATTTTTCTTGCTGGAAATATTGTTCATCCTATTTTTTTTAAAAAATAAATACAAATTACACGTTATTTGTAATCTTAGTTTTTGATTATTGGACATGGTGTTGGAAAATTGGGCACAAGTTTTTTGAACCAAAAATGATAATTTAAATCTATTTTCACTTAAAAATACCTAATGAATATCCTTATGATATTAATAAACTAAACAAGTCAACTAAAATACTCCAAAATTTGTATAAAAACACAAAATCAATTCGAAAGAAAAAATTATCTCCCAACTCCAATCTAGTTTTTCTAGCAAGATCAAGGGGGAAAAAACACCTTAATAGAACTTCTCTTGTGGAATGCAATTCATTAATAATAATAAAAAATTTATAGCTCAAATGTGGTCAAATGACGTCTTTCTTTGACTTTCATCATTTTCTAGTGACTTTCTCTCTCCTTTTTCAAATTAGAAATTAAGAAATAATAAAAATAAAATTTTGGATTAAAAAAAAAATTTAAAAAAATAAAAGGAATGTTAGGAAAGAAGGAAAATATAGCAACCAAAATAAATGTTTTCTTGTTAGTTTCATAACGAACAAGTAAATTTATTATGTTTTATACTTTAATTCTCTTTCTTTCAGTTATATTTTTCTATAACAATTTCTTTCAGTTGTCGTGCGTGTGCGGCGTTGCGACGATCGTCCACCCTCAAATGTATGGATATATATCTAGTAAATATGAGGAGATAAGGAATTCTTTGTCTCTTAGCGGTGAAAAATAGAATGGGAGTCGCCACTTAGTATTTTGGTCACTAGGAATCCTGACTGGTCTCAGAGATTGGGTACGGAGACTGGTTGCGTAAAGGGAAGGTATTAGCACCCCAAATACGCCCTACCTAAGGTAAGCTGCATTGTTTTATTATCTGATAAAAATCTAAGGTCTTGTCATGTTGGTCCGTCTATGGTTCAAGAAAAGCCCTCCTCAGTAAGAAGGTTCTTATCTTATGGGGTAAAACCTAACCAGTCTAGTGTCTAAACAGAACTATCTTTTTAATATCAGGAATACGTTTTACATATAAAATCGTAATCTCAGATATTAAAACGAAAAAAAAATATTTTTTTTTGAAATATTGGCCAAGTTCTCATGACTTTAATAAACTGGTTATTAAAGCTAAAATGCATGCTAAAATAATATATTTTTTGAAGTTTTCTTTGTTGTATAAAAATACGATATGATTTTTTAGCTTTGAGAGACTTAGCCGTATGCATGAAAACAAAAGTTTTTTTTTTTGAAAAAAAACCGGGTATTTTTAATACCGAATTTGTATTTTTATGATATAAAAATACAAACCAATCTTAGTCAAAATGACATAGAAAAATCCGTGGGAAAATCACAATTTAAAAATATTTATATATAATAAAAAAACACACAAAAACAAAAAGGAAAAAAATAATAAAATAAAATGGACTAGGCTGGGCCTGTATTGGCCCAGCCACAAGGCTGGACTCAGCCTAGCCGCGCGGGCTGGGCTGATGTTCCAGCCCACTGGAGAAGGGAAGAAACCCATGTAGCCGGTCACTGTGCGTAGCACAGTAACCGGCTAATTATTTTCTTCTTGCATGCAGAACGTGCACAGTGCACGTTCTGCAGGCAAGAAGATGAATTAGGACCGATGGCTAGGGGGGAAGAAGAAGATTACCTGAGGCGGTGATCTCGGGCGGTTGAGCTGGCGATGACGGTGGCTGTTATCGGTGGTGCTGCGATGGCGATGACGGTGAGACCCAGTGACAGCAGCGGCGCTTCTTCTCCACTGTGCAGAGACACCAGTCGGCGTTTTCTTCCCTGCCGATTTTTTCTTTTTATCCTTTTTCGTCCTTTTCCCCGACTGTCACTCTCGGTTTCCCTGTCGATATCCCCGGTTTTTTCTTGTTTCTCAGTTTCGGTCGTTTCTCTCTCTACACAGTCGGTTTCTCTCTCTTAGTTTCCCCCCTTTTCTCCCCTCTTCTTCTTCCTTTCGGGTCACTATTTATAGGGGCAGGGGGAGCAGGGTCGACCTTGCCCCGTCCCATCGCTGCCCATGCATGGGGCGCACGTCTCTTGCACTGCTGTGGCGCCGACCGAGGTGGCCAATGGAGGCGTCGCTTGCGGGGCACGACTTCTCTGTTTGCTCATCATGAGGAGGTGCGGGTGGCGTCCGGTTGTGGTTTTAACAGGGCACGCGGGGAGCGAGAGAGAGGAAGAAACAAATGGAAAAGAACAAAAACTTCTCTTCCCCTGTTGCGTGTCCAGGGGAAGAAGAAGGAGGAACAATGCCGTCTAAAACGACATTGTTTTGTTTTTCCTTTTTTTTTTTTGAAAATGCATGAAACAGCGTCGTTTTGCCTAAAACGCGCCGTTTCATTTAAATGAAAACTGGCGCCAAAGCGCCAGACTACAAGTCAATCCTTCAATTTGCGCGCGTTTTGCATTTTGGTCCTTGGTCTCGGATTTCTTCAATTAAGTCCTTAATTGGCCATCAAACTTCAATATTTATGCAATTAAACCTCTGATTTGACCAAATTAATTGTTAAAAATTATAATTTGACCCCAGAACTTTAATTTCTTCCAATTAAAGCCCAAATTAACTCCAAAATCAATTTTTCTTACAATCAAACCCTCCATAAATTCAATTAAACCTTCAATATAATTTAATTGAGTCCACCAACATTTAATTTTGGACTTTTCTTCCTCAAATTGAATTTTCTTTGTCAACAGGACTATCATCAGTTAATAAAATACTGCCAAACTTTAATTTTTGTATTTTTAAACCTCCTCAATCAAATTTTGACTATTTTCTGAGCGTTTTAGCATTCTCTTTTCACTGTTTTATATATATATATATATATATATATATATATATATTTATTTTTATTTATTTTTATCTTTTTTTTAAGAGAGAGGAAAAAAATATGAATTTGGGAATAACCCAAAAATGGGTTATGACATCAGTTATATTTTTCTATAACAATTTAGGCATTGATTTACCTACCTTTGATTTTCAAAATTTGGAGTTTGGTATGGGTTAATAAATCATTTCACCCTATTTATTTTTTATTTTAAAAAGTGTTTTTATGTATTGTCTTATTCGAAAAGCAAGCAAAAATTTACCAGCATTTAACCAAAAACAAAACTAAAAAGTTGAGAATTAGATGCAAATCAATATATTTTATCTCAAAATACAAGTTCACGAATCAAATTATCTTCAATAACTTTGTTCTTTAAAACCAAATTTTTATTTAATGAAATAATAATAAAAATAGATACACACAAGAAATCAATTGAATAAAATCAAACAAGAAAAATATTATATAGGATTGCATAAAAAAAAAACCTTTTAATATTATAAAAAAATGTTGCAATCTTATTCATATAGCAAGTAAAAATTAAGTGATATTTTATTAAAATACCATAAAAATTTGTTTAGTTTATTCATTTCAATTGATCTTAATTAAAATCAAATACTTGTTGGGTGGGACATCCCATGTATATATTTAATTAATATATTCCAATTAATTTATATTTAAATAAAAAAATAAATCAAAGGTAAATAAAAGGGCCATTCTATTTTAAAAAAAATAAATACAGATGACAGGTTGCATGCCATCCTAGTTTTCGACCATCGGACATGCTGTTGGAAAATTGGGCATTTGAAAGTTTTTTATTCCTTAGTAGTTAAGTGTGTGGGACGATATTTTTTATTTTATTATTTTAAATAAATGGGTTATTCCTTTACTTTATGGTTACCTCTACGTGGAAAGAATACACAAACACAAAGGAGCCATACCTTTGCTTTAATTTCCTTTACTCTATGCTCAGTTGCATGTGGAAAGAATTAACAAACACAAAACTTTTCCCAATTCAATTATCCTTGCCGCCCTCTCTCTATATAGAGCCGAGCACAAATGGTAAAAAATAGAAAACAAGAACACAAAGGAAAATTAGGCAAAGGCTGAGGCAGAACTGCAGAGATTAATTTATTTTCGATCAAAACCAAAATTACAATTTTATTTTTCTCTTCTTGTTTTGGGATGTTTGTTAAGGATTTGGTTAGTATTTTTCTCTAATTTTGTCATTGTTGCTCTCTCTCTCTCTCTCTCTCTCTCTCTCTCTCTCTCTCTCCCTCTCTCTCTCTCTCACACACACACACACACACACATGCTAGTTTTGTCTTTATTTTTGAATTATTGTTATAGATGATTTTTTTATCTAATTAATTGGATATATATATATATATATATATATATATTATGGGTTTGTTTTGATTATTTAGATATTGCTTTATGTTTTATTTTTGGTTATATATATTTAGTGTAAGTTTTCTTATTTAGAATTTAATAATTTCATTTTTTTTAATATGTTAATTTTGCTTTTATATGTTAGTTTCTTTTCTTTTTAATATGTCAATTTAGCTTTTCTATGTTAGTTTTGTGGTTTTTATTTTTGAGTGTTGGGTCAAATTTGTTTCACTAATCCATTAGATATATTTTATGGTTTTTGTATGGTTTACATGTAAAATTTTATTTTTTATTTTGGTTATTAAGGTTTAACTATGAACACAATCTTGCCATAAAAAGATTTAGTAACAGTTGAGCATCACTACTAAGTTGATATATTTATAGTTACCATTGATCAACAATTACAAAAGCTAAATAATAAATTTAATGAGTAGACTACCGATCTTTTTTTAGTCGAGCATAGCTTTTGATTCTATAAATACCTCAAAATTATTCAATGCTAAAAATATATGCTTGCTTATTGACAAGATCTACCTTAAAGATTTTTTCTGGCCAAGAAAAAATTTATTTGAGATTTTAGTTGTAACATTATGAGATTGAATGTAACATTCTCAATTATTATCAGGAAGATTTACAAGTTTTATAAATAAATGTATACTTAAAATTTCACCAAAATTTATGAAGAAATTTTGACAGGGTTTCCTCTATAACAGGAAGTTCCAAGTTATCGACTAAACTTATTTCACATTCCAACACAATTTTATTTACCTGATCCAATCATCATGTATCATTACCCCCATTAATCAATGTTTCTCAAATAACTTCATCCATACAAATATATACAACAATTATATACATATATTTATTGAGTACAATGATTCCATATCCTTAAGAAACTAATATTAAATACAATATATATAAATGTTAGAGTTAATTTATGTTTACATGCTAAGCTAATTAATATTCCAGTTCAAAATGTATATTGTGGATCTAGCCTATAAAATCAAAATATGCAATTAAATAATTTACTATAATTATATTACATTTAAAAAAACTAAAATTGATAAGTGAATCACTGTAGATTGTGTCTAAAATCACTATGGATTGCACTACGCTGTTTTTCTTGGAACCACATGTTATTTATCTGCCAAGCTTTGATAATTGTTTTTTTGCTTCTCTAAGGCTTTTTAGAAATGATAAAATTATTTGATTTATCATTTTTAATTTGAGCATGTTTCCATTTGTTGTTTCCCCCATTCATTTTAAATAAAATATTTGCAATATATGCCCCTCAATTGACACTTCATATATTCATTTCGTTAATATTAGCTTTGTTGTTTTTATCATTGCTCATAATATTTTTTTTTTAATTAATCATTTGCAGGACAATGGCTTTACCTATAAAAGAGATTAAAAAATACCACTTCTACCCTTCATTATGAGTTAGGGCCTGTCGTGTTTGGATTGCTAAATTTAATGGCTAGCCAAAAAGTTTTAATTGTGTTTTTTGTTGATAATCAGGTAAAATTTATCATGAAAATATAACCACTAATGAATCTTATTTTCTATATATTTAAATGTTTGAATAATACATCTCGCTTCCAAAAAGTACATTTATCTTTTATTCGATACATCTTTTATATGCAACTTTCATTTTTACAGTGGTCTACAATAATTGATTATAATATATGTGCAACTTGTTTGAAATAATGCTTTACCTTAAACTAAAGACACATTTCTTAACTTAGAAAATCTTCCTTAAAATTCATAGGCTTTATACCTAATAACCAATTTACACATTGTAAGAAATATTAAGTCATAAAATCTCTGAATTGCATTATTAAAACCAATCTTTTGTCTTAAAGTTCCTGTGGTACCAATACCTTGCTTCCAAGGTCAAAAAAACCCTTCTTTAAATAATTTACAAAACCTTATTACATATTGCATTGAAAATTCTAATCCATTTGGTTGTTGACATGGTGAACAATTATTTTTTTCCATTCCAATATTAATCTTCTTTTTATATAGGGTGAAGCTATTCAAGGTTTAGCTAAAGCAAGGGATCTCCCAACATTTGCAGCAACAATTATTGAAGGAAATCACTACGAAATCAAAGGATTGTATACTTATGAAAACAGAGCAGTAAACATAGTAGTTGCTGCCCATGATGCTATAATTGATCTCAAATCTAACACAAAAATTGCAGCCATTGAACCTATTCAACCTTACGTTCCTAGATACTACTTCAAATTTATTGACTATGAAAATATTATCACCAATTCAAAAGGATCCAGAATTCTTACAGGTTTGCCATCTACTTCATTCATTTAGCCTGTTATAAAACATTTCTATTATTTAATTCAATTTGACAATATCACTTAAAAATATTCATTCCTATTTTTTAAGATGTCATTGGAAGACTTAAAGCATTGCAACCACTCGAACAAGTTATGGTTCGTGGAAAGATGCTCGAAAATAAGAGAGAATTCATGCTTGAGAACATATGGTAAGTTCAAAATAAAATGCAATTACTTCACTTCTGTTAAACTTATCGATCAAATTTGTTTTACTTTCTTTCCAAGTGATGAGGAGCTTCACATAACTCTTTGGGGCGATAGTGCCCAAGACTTTGATGAACTCGCTCTTCGCAACCTACCATCTCCGGTCATTATTGCGTTTGCTGGATTTCGTGTCACAGAATTTAAGGGTAATTTCAACTTCTATTTAATTTTTTTTCTTAAAACAAAATCTTTCAGATTTTTATTGTCATTCTAATCCAACAAAAACCCCCTGTCATTTTATAACAAAAAAACTCTTTTGTTCACAAGGAAAACCAAATCTTAACAGTACAGATGCCTCTCTTTAGTACTTCAATCCAGACATACTAGAATGTTCAACATATAAACATTTGTAAGTTATCCCAACATCAACCATCTCTCTTATGCTTTACCATTCTCAAAGTTTTTCTAACTAATTATTTTTTCATCATCTTTTTGAATCAATTGTGTATTCAGCTTTGCACAACTATCTGTTAAAATCCAACAACTTCCCTCATCCTTGAATGTTGTTTTATCGATAGAGGAACAAATCACAGAAAATAGGAGAACAATATATGAGATTCTTTGCATGAATCCTTATGAGCACAAGGTTATTTTTTTCACCCCTCTATTATTAACTTTGATAACATGCTTTAGCTTCTTCATATAATTAGTTTTTCAATTTCATTTAACCACACCCATGTAACATATATTTCCTTTATGCTACCAGCATTTGAGATTCATCTGTCAAGCTTTGATTGTTGACTTTGATTTTCCCAATGGCTGGTGGTATCCAAGCTGTCCAAAATGCAACAAAAAACTTAGTTGGGGCGAAAACATATACACATGCGTGGATCATAATGCTATCACCTCTCTTCTAGTTCCATGGTAACTCATCTAATTTCTCAACTAAGACAATATTAAGTTGTTAAATAAAAAAAGCAAACAATTAATGTTCCTCATATACATTATCAGCCTACCATTATGTCTATGATAAAAAATTTATTGATCCTTCAGTTATTCCTCCTGCCATGGCAGCAAAGTTAAACAAAAGCATGATTTTTCAGCTTCGTTTTGGTGCTTTCGGATTCACCACCAACAATAGATGTGAGATTATCATTACTAATATCTTTGATGACACCACAAATAAGAACATCCATCCTCTAGAGACACCACTTATAGAAGCTAAATCATCTACTACATCCAAGACATCTACTCCATTAAGCTCTACAAAACAGGTTCTTATAGGTTCATGTACTCCACAAAATACAATCACACAACTCAAGATTGCTTCTAATTCCTTGGAGACACCATCCCGGAACATATCACTAAACAAGGAAACAAGCTTGAATTATGAAGCACGACGTGCACTTGATTTTGAAGCTACAACACAGCAACTTAGGCAAGTTTACCTTTCCTCACATACTTCTTTTACTATTTTTTTTTGTCTTTGACACATGCTAAATTAGATGGTTCTTAAGCTATGGTTCTTCTACCATGCATCTCTTTAACTACTTGATTAAAACAGTATTGACGATCAGTGTGGCAACGCAATTGAAGCTGAAGGAAGCCTAGGAAACATAGCTACATTTGATACATTTGATCACTTACTTCCACCTCTGAAAAAACAACGAACAACATCCTCATCATCCTCAAAGGTTTGATTTTAAACCTCACATTCTTTCATTACTTATTATTATTATTATTTGTGATGCTATGCCTGCAACTTTTTACTCTTTTTTACATTACAAATCATTGTCCGAGGTATCCAACATGCCTTCCATATGTTATTTATTTTCTGATTCTATTTGTCTTTTATTGTTTTATAATTACCTCTTTGTCTTCACTTGACAACATATAATAGATGTGCTATTCTCTTCTTTACATGCTAACAAAAATATTGGATACAATTCTTAAAAGGGAAAAAATCATTCCCTAGCTAATTTATATATCAATATTAATAATTTTCTTTAAAACCAATTGATTAGTTAAAGATATATGTATATTAACAAGAATATGATATATAAAAAAACATAATTATTATGTGCACGCAATAAATATAGTCAAATAAAGAAGAAACAATTGCAACTATAAATGTGCATATGTTACTTAAATTTAAAGGCATGAAAAATGTAATGAGAATTGCAACAAATATGATTGTTTCCTTGGTGGACGCCATAAGACTTGAAATCAATAGGACTTTAAAGAAAGTTTTATAATGTCCATACAAACTGTACATACAGTAATGTGAAAAAATAAGCATGCTAAATTTTTATTTTCTTGCCTCATCCACACATTTAACTTCATCTAATTCACAAATGCGGACAAAATTTTCAAATTTTTATGGAGGCTATTTATCATGTCAAAAAAAAAAAGACATTAACTAAAACATCAAATTATAGCGAAAGTTTTTTCTTTTATTGTACAAATTATTTTTTCATGTTATTTTATGTTACACATGTCTGTAACACACACCTTTCACACATCCTTTCATTGTCTTTCCATCGCAGGAGAACTAACAACTTCTCTAATAATGACTTGGATTTGGATTTCTACAACAAGAAGATAATTGCTACCTTTACAATTTTGATATAATTTGCAAACAACATTGTTCTTTAAATGCCCAACAATCTAGCAACTTATTTGCACTTTTGCTATTGTTTATAACTTTATCTATATTATCAAACCTTTGATACTAGACTTGCCTACAATTCTCTTTATCATTACCTAGCAATCTCTTTTTTCTTTTTCTTTTTTTCCATGGATGTTATTTTTGTTCCAGCAAAAAATATTGCACCTCCATACACGCAACCTAGAATCGCCTGCAACAAAGCGCACAAAGTCAATCCATCCATCTATCTAACAATATACTAAAAGCACCCAGCACCCTGGGCGTCTAAGTTTGCCTAGGTCTGCTGAACATCGCCTGGAGTCTGCAAAGCCCCCTAGAGAAGTTTAATAATATTATTAATATGATAAATATTATTATTTGTATTTTATTGTTATTATTTTTATTATAGTTAATATAATAATTATTAATTTTTTTTAAATATTATTAATCTTGAATTAAAAACAACCATTTGATTTGAAAGATAAAATTACAAATTGTAGTTGTTGTTGTTGTTATTATTATTATCATTATAAGATTTGAAATAAAATATTATTACTACCAAAGAAAAACCATATATTTAATTTGAAGGATATTATTATTATTATTATTATTATTATTATTATTATTATTATTATTATTATTGAAATAAAATATTATTACTACCAAAGAAAAACCATCGATTTAATTTGAAGAATAAAATTATCATCATCATCATCATCATTAATAAATTTTTTAAAAAATTATTACGCAACCTTGAACTTGGCCAACTACCAAGTCCAAGTACCTTGGACTTCACTGCTTGCCAAATCCATGTGTAATGGGTTTAGCAAGTGTGCTAGATCTACAATACCTTAAACTTGGTCGTTTGCCAAATCCAGGAGCCCCTTAAACTTGGCCAACAATCAAGTGCAGGTACTGTGGACTTGGAGTCCAAGTACACTAGGACTTGGAGTTCAAGTGTAGTGAGTTCAGCATGAGTGCTGAACCTATGCTACCTTAGACTTCGGTGCCTGTCAAGTCTAGGTACCTTAGACTTGGTTGCCTACCAAGTCCAGGAGTCTTTTGGACTTGGCTAGTAGCCAAGTCCAGGTACTATGGACTTGGAGTCCAAGTGTAGTGGATCCGGCAAGTGTGCTGGATCCACCCTGCCTTGGATTTGGCCCCTCTAAAGTCCAAGTTCTTAGTTTAGGTGCCTGCTAAGTCCGAGTGTAACTTGGACATGTACACCTACCAAGTCCAGTAAACTTGGACTTGACCACTGCCAAATTTAAAAGTAGTGGTTCCGGCGTTACAATCAGACTCAATGCTTTTGGATCTTAGATTTTTTTGATATTTTTATGAGAATAAAAGGTAGGCCGCAGCATAGCGCGGGCCACCTAACTAGTATATATATAGTCCATCTAAAATATATCAATATCAATGTCTATCATTGTTATCATTAGTCTCCTAATTCCGGGAGCGATAAGTCAAATATTGAATAATAACGATATCAATAAATTATATTGAAATTATTGGTCCTCTAATTCCAGAAGCGACAAGTTAAATCTTGAATAACGCTGATATCAATAAACTATATTGATATCATTAGTCTCCTGATTCTAGGAGCAATAAGTCAAATCTTGAATAATGTCGATATTGATAAATTATATTGATATCATTAGTCTTTCAATTTCAGGAACGACTAATCAAATCTCAATTAATGTTAATATCAATAAACTCTATTGATATCATTAGTCTCTAAATCCCAGGAATAACTAATTAAATCTCAATTAATGTCGATATCAATAAACTCTATTAATATCATTAGTCTTTCAATTTCAAGAATGACTAATCAACTCTCAATTAATATTGATATCAATAAACTCTATTGATATCATTAGTCTTTCAATTATGGGAACGACTAATCAAGTTCAGAAAGTGTCGCTATTAATAAATTATATTGATATTATTGGTCTTCCAGTTTCAGGAATGACTAATCAAGTTCAGAAAGTACCAATATCAATAAATTATATTGATATCATTAGTCTTCCAGTTTCAGGAATGACTAATCAAGTTTGGATCTCATTCAATTTCTTTTTTTTCTTTCATCATCTCCAAATCAAATTTCTATCAATATCAAATACAATTATAATAAATTTGCATATTATAATTAAACAATGCCTTAACTAATTATGCTATAGGTTAGGAACCTACTTATAGTGTGTGATGTCTAAACTCCTACTCCACATTGTGGCCTACTTTGTGAGGCCCAAACCCATGTGTATGGGATGGGCTCAAACCTAGCCCAACCTGATTTGTGTGGTCAGGTAGATGGCCCTACAAACCCTTTTTGTTCTTTTTTTTTTGGTATAAGTGAGCTAGACCTAAACCAGGCATACCTGCTGAGCTTAAATCCACTCAATATAATTTGGTTATTGGTCTAGCCCAGTGATCAAATTGATAGCCTCCACAGAATGTGAATTATTTCACGTTCTGCATGCTTGTTGTAAAAATAAATTAAAGAAGATAGGAGAAGGAAAGTTACCTAGGCTGGATAGGGCGTTGCTTACTGGTAGAGCTTCAGTCGTGGTTTGGTGTATAAGATGTTGGAATGCTTTGGAATTACTTAATCTTTATTAACTCAATGATGATTTATATACAGCCATAGAGAGTGCAACAAGAACGCATGATAAGCTCTCCTAACAACCTGATGACAGAGGATTAATTTAAATTCAAACTGTAGAGTCCTAACAACATAAGTATTCCTGAAGACCAGCACAGAATCCTAACTATACAACATCAATATTCCTAAAGACCGGCACTGTGAATGTTGCTTGCTGACATCCCTCCTCAAGATGGACGACCTTGAGTAAGTCCAATCTTGTCCTTGAGTAGTTCAAATTGATAATGAGGAAGTGATTTTGTCAATGCATCAGTGAGTTGATCATCAGAGGAGACACGCCAAACCCGAAGAACTCCAGATTAAACTCTTTCGCGAATAAAATGGAAATCAATGGAGACATGTTTCATCATTGAATGAAAAACTGGATTTGAACTTAGTTGTGTTGCACCAATATTATCACAATAAATAATAAGAACTTGATTAACCGAATATTGAAGTTCATTCAATAATGAACATACCCAACTGATTTCTAAGGCTGTGTCAGCCACATAACGATATTCAACCTTCGTTGATGATCGAGCAATGGTTTGTTGTTTCTTGGATGACCATGAGTTAGGATTCCAACCTAGGTATAGAATGTAGGCACTAGTGGATGAGAAGTCATCCTTGTTCCCCCCAATCTGCATATGAAAAAGCATGCAAGTGTGCAGGTGATTGATGATGCAGAAGAAGACCTACATTACTAGTGCCTGAGAGATAACGCATTATGCGTTTGACAAGTTTCCAATGTTATTCAGTCGGCTTATGCATGAACTAGGACAATTTATTCACAGAGAAAGATAAATTCGGTCGGGTAAATTATAGATATTGAAGACTTCCAATAGTGGCGCGATATGCAGATGGATCAAGAAGCAACTCACCTATTGCAAGAGTGGGAGGAGGGCTTGGTGGCAATGAAGTAGCCATAGGCCATGAGTTGCTTATGTTGATACAATGCAGGAGATCCTGAATATATCTGTGTTGAGAAAGCACCAACCCGTAAGGATGTGATTGAATTTCCACACCAAGGAAATAAGTCAGAGACCCTAGATCCTTCAGTGAGAACCATTTGGCTAAGTTTTGAACAAGGAGGTCGATTGCATGCTCATCATCACCGGTGATGATAATATCATTCACATATACCAATAAATAAGAAGATGTCCATGATGTTTAAGAATGAACAAGGACATATCATTTACTGAATTTGTGAAGCAGTTATCAATCAGAAAGGAGCAAAGTTCATGGTACCATGCTCGTGGTGCCTGCTTTAGCCTATAAATGGCTTTACGCAACTTGCAGATGAAATATGGTCATTTTTTATCTACAAAAGCAGGTGGTTGAACCATGTAGACATCTTGTTGCAGATGTCCCTGCAGAAAAGCATTGTCGACATCTAATTGTCGCAGCCTCCACCCATTACTGACTGCAATGGACAAAACAAGACGAACTGTGGTTGGATTGACAATCGAACTAAAGGTCTTGGTATAGTCAAGCCTCGGTCGTTGGTGAAAGCCTTTTGCCACCAAGCGTGCTTTATAACGAGAAACACTACCATTAGAATTGCGCTTCACCCTGAAAATCCATTTACAACCGACTAAGTTAGAGGCACATTGAGGAGAAACCAAATCCAAGGTTTCATTTTGGATGAGAGCATTAAACTCATCCTGCATGGCATGACGCCATTTGGGTTCCTTTAAAGCATTCGTAACAGATGTGGGCTCCTGAATATCAGTTGAGGGAAGATGTGCATGAAAGGTGAGTTTGCGGGTAGGTTTGTGAATATTGTTCTTTGATCTGGTGGTTATGGAATGAGAAGGTGCAATAGGTGGAGCAGGGGGAGGGTGAGTGTTTAGAGGGGATGGTGAGGCGAGCAGTACAAAGGAAGGTTGTGTGGTTGCATGGTAGAAGGGTTGCTATTGGCTCTTGTAATGGAGCTGCTGATAGGGTGTGCTGCAAAAGGTGGAATTGCAGGTGGCTTGAATGAGGGAGGCACAAGGACAGGTGCCACGATAAAAATAATATGAGGTATCCATGTTGGTAGAGAGGAAGAGTTTGATTCAGACTGTGATTGTAGTAAATTAGGATATGGAAAAGTGGACTCATCAAACTGAACATGACGAGAAGAAAAACATTTGGAAGACTGGGGATCAAAACAGATGTAAGCACTTTGAGATAAGGAGTAACCAAGAAATATGCATGGTTTGGACCGGGCATCTAGTTTATGAGCCGAATATGGACGTAGCCATGGATAACACAAGCACCTAAAAATGCGCAGTTTAGCATAGTTAGGAGATTTTTTAAAGATAAGTTTAAATGGAGAAAAATATTATAATGACTGTGAAGGCAATCCGATTAATGAAATAAATGGCAGTGGAAAACACAAATGACCAAAATTTTTGAGGTGATGAGGCATGAGTGAGAAGTGAAAGACCAGTTTCCACTATGTGTCGATGTTTGCGTTCAGAGATACCATTATGTTCAGGTGTGTGGTGGGGAAGTATGATGAGAAATGCCATGTAGTAGAAAAAAATCTTTGAAAGCTGTAAATTCACCTTCATTATTGGAATAGAAGGTGATGCTTTTATGGTTGAAATAATTTTCAACAATGGCTTTAAAGTGTATGAAAGTGGGCTTGACATCAGATTTGCATTGCAAAGGATAGAACCATGCATAACATGTAAAATGATCTATAAAAACAATATAATATTTAAAGCCATTAATGGATTACATAGGACTAGTCCATACATCAGAAAAAATTATTTCTAGAGGAGCATGAGACTCTAAAGTGGAAACTGAAAATGGAAGTTTGTGACTTTTGTTACATTGAAATGCATTGCAGGAAAACTGTTTTGTCATTGAACAAGTGTTTAGCTCATTTTTGGAAAGGATAACATTGAGAATAGGTAATGATGGGTGACCTAATCGAAAATGCCAATTTATTGGTGCAATTTTGGAAATAGAAAAAGTAGTTGGAGAAGAAGATGTTGTATTGAACCTCGACCATTCATAAACGCCACCTTTGCTCTCACTTTGAGTGCGAACCACTCCCGTTAGCAGATCCTTCATAAGAAAACACCAAGGGAAGAATTCAATAGAGACATTATTGGTTATACAATACTAATAAATAGAGATAAGATTTTTTTTAATGTCAGGAACATAAAGAATGTTCCTGAGATTAAAAAAAGAGGAGCCTGAATGCAGAGTTGAGGAGCCTGTATGGGTAATGCGTAAACTTGTACCATCTCCAATAATAACATTGTCTGAGCTAGTATATGGAGTGTGAAGAGACAGATTATGAAGATCAGCGGTAATATGGGGAGAAGCACCACTATCTAGCAGCCACGAAAGAGTGCTGGTTACATTGCTGGTAGGAGTGCTGGATTCATTGCTGGTTGCAAGATGAACCTATGGCTACCAAGGTTAGAACTGTTGCTGCTATTGGGAATAACTGTCTTTTGAGGGACAAACCTGAATGAGGGGCATCGTTTCGCCGTGTGCCCTTGAAGGCGATAGACCTAGTAGTATCCTAGGTAAAGACGATGACCAGGTCGTTGATGATAAAGTCCCTGATTATGAGTTTGTCCTTGTGGTCTTAAAGAACTGCGGAATGAAGTGCTCCACTATGGTGAGGGAGGAGGAGTATATTGGCCAAAAGAGTTCTGAGATTGATATCTAGAACGATTAACTGCTGCATTGGCCGTAGGAGAGAACTGTAAGGAGGCTTTGTGTGAAGTATTTAGAGAGGCTTCAAACATGAGTAATTTTTCATAAAGCTCATCAAAGGTAATGGAGCTATCTCTTGCTTGTACAGCACACACAAGTTCTTTATATTCATCACCCAATTCTTCCAAAATTTTATCTGTGATGTCCCCACCATCAATGGGAGCACCCAACATTGCTAATTCATCTGCCCGTGCTTTAATAAAGTGAATGAAATCAGAGATGGAAAGAGAGCCCTTTGTGAGAGCTTTGAAGCTGGCCTTGACTTGCTTGATGCGACCTCTGGAGGGGGTGGCATATGTTGATGCTAAAATTGTCTAAGCTTGCTGAGATATTGTAGCACAAGCAATAAACAAGATGATGGAGTGGTGAATAGCTCCAATGAGAGCATTTAAGATGAGTTGATCCTGACGTATCCATGCATGATAGTCAGGATTAAAAGCGTTTGAGTTATCAGTGATGAGATATTGTGGTGGACAAGGTTTGGTTCCATCAACGAAACCTTGGAGATCATAGCCTATAAATAGTGTTTGGAATTGCAGCTTCCAGGACAAATAATTGGAGCTGGTGAGCTTGAGAGGAGCCTGTGCCGTGACATTGATGGTCACCAGGTTGGGCAGACTGGTGTGAAAGTGGCTGGTGTTGTTTTGATCAGTCATGATGAGAAGGATGATGGAAGAAAAAAAAAATAAAGATGCTCTAATACCATTTAAGACGTTGGAATGCCTTTGAATTACTTAATCTTTATTAACTCAATGATGATTTATATATAGCCATGGAGAGTGCAACAAGAACGCATGATAAGCTCTCCTAACAACCTGATGACAGAGGATTAATTCAAATTCAAACTGTAGAGTCTTAACAACATAAGTATTCCTGAAGATCAGCACAGAATCCTAACTATATAACATCAAAATTCCTGAAGACCAGCACTGTGAATGTTGCTTGCTGACATGGTGTAGGTGAGGCTGGTGGCTGAGAAGGAACTATTGTTGCTATGATAAGAGATGGATCCTTAGAGGGATATTAGCTCTCCTCTTGGTTTAAATCTTCTGATTAATCTATGCAAACTAACAAACTTTGTACCCTTTCATCAGGCTATCAAAGGTCGACTGAATCAGGGGTTTTGGACGTTCAATGCAACAGATCACAAGCGACAATCTAAAAGGAACCATGCTAAGGACATAATATAACTTCAGGTATACTAGAGGAGTGTCTCCTTTTGTCTTAGTTAAGGCATGACAGTGCATTTAGTGGCTCTATAAAAGGGTCTCCAACCAGCTTTTTCATGGGAGAAATGAAGGAGAAAATGAACAGTGGTGCCAAAACGGCACAATTTTGTCCATTTTAATTCATTCCTTTTTTATTTGTGATGTAGTCCTTAATCTTTCAATTTTGTTGAATTCAGCTAATTTAGGTTAATTTCTAAAAATTCCTTTCGATTAAGTCCCTACTCATGTTAGTGTCGACCCTCAATTATCAATGCCTTCTACAATATGGCCCTTGGTCTCAAACTTTTTTAATTTGGTCCTTAATTAAGCGTCAAACTTCTAATTTCTTCAATTCCACCCCCATTTGCAACTTGAATTGGATCTTCAAATTCACATGCTTTTTGCAAAATGATCCTTGGTCTCAAATTTGATTTTCCTGCAATTTTATCCCCGATTTCACCTAAATAATTTGGAAAAATTCAATCTGGTCCTTTAAAATTTCAATCTTCTCAATTAAGTTCAAATTAAGCTTTCAAACTTATTTTTTCACCAATTAAGTCCCTAATAAAAATTAATTTGACCTATTAGAAGCCCATTTAAGTCCTCGCACTTAATTAATTTTTTTAGTTTGACCTAAATTAATTCTTAAACTTAATTAAACCTTTAATTAAGCCTGTGATTAAAAATTAATTTTTATATAAATTCGTCTGATAATCATTTAATTTAATCTTGATTTTTGCATTGTCTTTCAATCTTGGGTACAATTGAATTCCTAATATTGTTCAGAATCTCAGTTTGGTTTCTTAATGTGTTTAAAACCTTTATCAGTTTATTCTTACCAAGTTGTTAGTCTTTCATTTTGTTGTTTTATTTCACTTTTTGTTTTTAATTTTTTTTTTAAAAATAATTTTAGGGGAAACCTAAAATTGGGTTATGACATATATGATGAGTTCTAATTTGAGCGAAAGTTCAAGTGAGCATTAGTGGACATGAGTCACACTTGCCACCTGAATCTCTTAATCTAATCCTAAAGAGGGATAAGCTCAAGTCCAGAGCTTTTATTGATTTTTATGAAGTGTGTGAAAACTTTAAAAAATAAAATTCATGCACATTCAAACTAACATATTAAAGTTAATGGATAAATAAAATTAACATATAAAATTAAATAACATAAATGAAATAAAAATAAACGATCAATAATAAATGGCAATAAAGACATTAAAAGAGAAAACACATATACATAAGCTTGACCCTAGTCCCTAGTGAAGTCATCATGTTGTTACACTTAGCACAATGTTTGGACTTTCAAAATAAAAGGGAAATTGGAAAAAAGAAAGAAAGAGGAGTTGCCACCTAGTAATTAAAGGAAACTAAGAATCCTAAAATAAACATAGATTCTAAAGATTCAGATAAGAGGTTGATTATATTTAAGGGAAGATAGACATCACATTTACCATATCTTTTCAAACAAAATGTTACCCTTGCTATATGCTTTCTCTTAAATTATATGCATTTAACTGTCTAAATTATTTTTTGATCTTATTTGCAATTTATTTCTAATGTCTTTTGTGAAAAATTCAACACCTATTCCTAAAAATACGAGACAATTAGACCATTTATAAAAAAATGATGTTCATACCTAAATATAGAAGACTCATTGACCATGCTATTCATAATATTAGATGTTTATCCATAAAAATAGGAGACTTTTCAATTAGAACATTCAAAAAAATAAATTTGATGCTTGTCCCTGAAAGTAGAAGACTTGTCGATTAGGCCATTTAAAAAAATTTGATGTCCATCCTTAAAAATTAGAGACTCGTCGATTAGGCCATTCACAAAATATTTGACGCTCGTTCCTAAAATAAAAGACTTGTCGATTAGATCATTAATGAAATTCGACGTTCATTCCTAAGAATAAAGGACTTATTAATTAAACCATTCAAAGAATTTGATGTTCATCTCTAAAAATAGAAGACTCGTTGATTAGACAATTTATAAAAAAATGATGTTTATCCCTAAAAATAAGAGACTTGTAGACATAATTTTTATTCTTGTTTGAGAAATAAATATTTACACATTCATGCACACACAAAAAAATAAAAGCACAATTTTATGAAAATAATGTTGTAGAGCTTAATAGTCTTCATTAAACCTTGTAGATAGGGATTAATACTCTCATCTTCTTTTTTTAGTGATGACAAACAATGTTATAGAGCTTTTCTTCATCAAAATGCTCATGCTAAAATGATCTATGGATCATCAAAACCAAGGATAAAATTAGGGTTCAAGTTACGGTATCAAGTTTGGGCCATCTCCTAGAAGTTTATTGGTATAATTTTACATATAACATCAAAGTTTTACAATATTAGCTAAGCTATTATGAAAATTTTGCAAGTTTTATCTAAGGTTAGTCAAACTATTATAACAATCTATGTTCATTTTAATGAAGATGAAGTACTTCTGAAAATGAGTATTTTGATAGTGAAGAGACCTTTAGCTGATAGAGGTCATATAAATATACCTTTTAGGTTCATACCACTACAAATCTAACTTTCACACAAGCCCACTTTCTAGTTTCTATTAGAAGTACTCAATAAAGCCTTTGATGAAGAATGATGGTGGCTCATCTTATGGTTATGGCTGCATGCTATTTTATCCTCAACCTTTCCTTTGTTGCATCTTGAATATATACTTGGAGAATGCCCCTCATAGCAACACGAGCTATATTAATGCCCCTCTCCAAGTTTTTGCTATGTTATTTTGCCCTTACTTCTCCTTGAAAAGGAGTTGTCTACATATGTTAAAAGGTAGATGTGGCGATGCTAACAAAGGCACCATCTACTGTGGAGATGTAAGGCCTTTAACTACTCATGTGTGCTACTCTTGTGTGGCCAAAACTAGCATTTTTAGTAGCTGAGTTAGATTTTAGAGATCTTGGTACATTGGTGGAGCTAGAATTGGTAGTTAGAAGGGTTGTGACTCTTCCAAGCCTAGGAATTTATTGGTTGTCAACCATGGAAAGAAACAAAAAAAAAATGTGGAAATACGAGAATGAATGAAACTAGTTTTTTTTCTTAAAGTTAATTTCTCATAAACGAAACCATTAATGAGGTTTTTGAAAACCTCCAAAATATTATGATCTTTCTAAGGCTATTGTGAATTGAAAGGCGTAGGAGGCCAGGCTTGAATAATTGAAACTCCTACAAAGCAAGTCCTAAAAGATTTGCACCATCTGATTTCTAAGTCAGTTTATGTAGAATAGGAGAGCCTTGTGAGGTTGAGTATGTGTACGTTTAGTTGTGGAGTATTTAGGTTTGAGAAAGATGAAGAAGATGAAGTTTTTTTTCCCTCTGGAAGATGATCCTTTTACCTTGGATTCTAGGCTATTCATATAACCTTGAACCCACGTAGGTGTGTCCATGCAATGGTAAGATGACGAAGGTGCTTGTCACCTATAATATTAGATTACATGGGAACGAAGGCCTAAAATGGCAAGGGTCACTACAAAAGCAATCCCAGTTTTGGCTTGAATAATTGAAAAAAAAAAAGTTCACAGCCGGAAAAACCCAATAGACTGAATTCATTCATTTACATGTGTGGAAAGAATGGATTAACATGAAATCAATACTCCCTCAAATCAAATCAAATGTAGTTCATAACAAAAGGAAAAATAAAGTAAATGGGAAACGTCCAGCTGGTAAAGACGAAGCAAGAACAGTTTCATTAGCCTGTGATTTGTCTTTATTTAGGCCCACCATGCTTCGTCATTCAGGAAATTTGGTGTCCACTGGCATGCATTGAATGGGAATTTGGTGGGATTTTGAAAATTTTGAAATGAAAGGGCGGCAACCTGGGGGACTCCACCCCATGAAAACTGGCAGGAGTAGATGGGTTGAGGGATTTATGTATTATTGCTTCTCTCACACTTTTCTCTTTGTCTCCATTTCCTAATCCCTTCTCTCTCTATCTCTCCCTCTAAAGGCAAAGAAAATAGAGGCCCAGAAAAACCCTTTTCAATTAGTCAAAAGGATTTGTTAAAATCAAGGCCACATCCATCGCTCCATTCTTATCATCTTTCTCTTGCTTTTTTCTTTTTCTTTTCTTGCAGTCAGTCAGTCCAAGATCTTGAATTCTTCCCACCAAGGTCAGTGAACTGCTATGTCCCTTTTAACGTGCATCTTCTTCTTTATATATATATATATATATATATATATATATATATATATATATATATATATATATATTTATTCTCTGTAAGAGATGCTTGCAACGATACCTTGAATTCATGGATGAACTTACATGATTTATTGATGTTATTCAAAGCATGATTTCGAGATAATTTACGGTTTCCGATTTCTGTTTTATCTGAATTTTAAAACAGGAATTTGTTTTTTTTTTTTTTTTAATTTTTTTTAGAAAAGGTTAAAACCGACAACCCTATAACAACTTCTGGACTGAACTTAGTGGCAAGGCTTTGCCGCATGTTTTCTTGCTGTCTTAAGAGTAGTTTTTTTGACATCACTGTTTGAGTTTGATGGCCAAGAAACACCTGAAGGGCCTATTTCATTTGTTTTAGAAAGATCAGTACCAGTAGGTGGAGGGTGTGTTTCGCAAATTGTAGTTCAGGTACTCTGTTTCTTGTTAGTAAGATTACAGATCAGCCCGCTTTTGACCTGGTTAGTGTTATGTCCAGCCAGTCTAGGATGAGCTTTGAAAGTGATAAAGCACTGGTTGGAGTGGAAAGTAATGGTAGAGAGAAATGGAAGACCTAATTGTTTGCCCATTTAGTAAAAATGAAAAACAACTTGGAACTTCTTGTTGTAGTTCAATTGATCTTCCACAGCATGTTTGGTTTTTCTTCTTGTTTCCAACTCTGAAAAATAACATAAACCTAATTTACTCTGGAGTTTGAATTATTATTCTTTTAATTAGTTTGAAGTTCAATTCTTTTTATTGGTCTGATTGTATCTATGTTTTTTCTTAATTTGATTCGCAACTTCTTTTTCTTCCCAATCGTAACTGTTTTTTTAGCTCTCCCGTGCTAACAATTTAAGTGGCCGATTCAGAACCATCAATCCTATCAACTTTTTTTTAGAACTTGCAAGAGATTCGGCATTTCTGTGAGTGCAACTGCATTACATAAATCACAATGGAGCCCTATATTGAAGTGCACTAACCTGTTTCAATTGCTTATGAGCCTATTATGTTCCTTGATCATCCGATATGTTCTTGATTCACACTAGTTGACTTCCAATACTCATTTGCTTGGATGAAATTGAACAAGGTTTTGTTTAATTTATTGGGGGATTTTAATGGTAAAGATGTTGATGGCAGAGATGGAGCGGAGTGTCAAACAAATGCTGAAACTGATTGAAGAAGATGGTGTATCTCTTGCAAAGAAGGCTGAAATGTGTAGACAGACCAGGCCAGATTTGATTTCAAAAATTAAGGAATTCAACAGCATGCAACAATCATTGGCTGAGTGCTATGAGTACGTGACAGCTGAATTATCCAATAGCATACCATCAGAGTTCGATGTGCAGGGTGTTGACAATTCTGAATCAGGCCATGGTCATGACCCTCCTCTGCTGACTCCCGATCAGAAGCTGGGTTTTCACAAGGCTAGTAATCGAGCCCCTTCTGTCAGCTCCCATGGTGCTAGCTCTGATCTTTCATTAAAGGAAGGATCTGAATCATTCTCATTTTCATCATCAGATTCTGAATCAGAATCTTTCAATTCTTCTGGGAATGCCTACTATAGCCTCCCAGTGAACACTGATCGTAGTGAATTGCACAAGAAGATTATTGTTATGGGGACTGATCTCTCGAGTATGGAAGAGAAGCTCCGGATGCATGAAGAAGAGAATAGAGATAGCATGCTGAACGGAGAGGAAAATAGAAATTATGAAGAACTACTGAGTAGAATAATCGGCTATGAAGAAGAGCTGAGGCTTACGAAGGTAAAACTCCAGCTATCAGAAGATGACGTTACCAGGTTGAAAATCGAGCTTGAGAAGAGTGTGTTTTTTAGGGATCTTTCAGGGACTTTGCAAGCTCAGCTTGAATTGGCACTTAAAGACATCCAAATGAGGGAGGATGATCTTCAAGTGGAAAGAAAAAGGGTATTGGAGCTGCAAAAGAAAGTAGCTGAAGGTTCAGAAGAATTGCAAGGCCAGCTTAAGGTGGCTGAAGAAGAAATAACAATGCTGAATGCCAAACTCAATACAGAGAACAGGCGCGTTCTAGACTTGCAGGAGAGGATCACATGCTACAAAAGTGATCTATCTGATCATGATCATGAAATCAAGGCATTAAAAGATGCACAGGAAAATCTCTCTGTGGAGAAGGCACACATGCAATCTGAGATACTTGACCTGTCCGAGAAACAGGACATGTTGGAGGTAAAACTGAGAGAATGGGATTTACAAGGAAAATTCATGGAGGATAAATTGAGGCAATGTGAGGCTGAGAAAATGCAAATGAAAATTTTGCATGATGCCCAGGAGATTGCTTTGCAAGGGGAGATCAGTCAGTTGAAGGTGGAACTAATTGACAGAGGTGAGCATGTGGAAGTTCTGAACAAAAACTTTGACAGCCTCAAGTCTAAATACGATATGCTTATGGCCGAGAAAGATGGGATGAGTGCTAAAGTAAACACACTCATTGCAGATGTGAATTCCCGAGACAATCAAATAAGGCAAATGGAGGGGCATCTGCAACAGTTGCATACTGAACATGAAAAATTGATTGCTGGGTCTCAAAGTTCACGGAAGCTAGTGGACGAGTTAAGATTGAAAGTAGTGGAGCTGGAGAAGGAGGTGGACGGGCAGAGAGTTGAGCTTTCAGCTGTGGCTGAGGAGAAAAGGGCGGCAATTCGACAACTATGCTTCTCTCTGGAGCATTATAGAAGTGGGTATAAAGAACTTCGTGAAGCATTTCTTGGGCACAAACGGCATTCAGTCATGGCTTCATAATCCTATTACTGGTCCAGTACTGTTTTCATTGCTCAACTATGTTATGCATTACCCCCTTGTGGTCTTGCACTTGTTCATGTAAACTTTATTACCTGTTCTTAAACTCTCGCTTGAAAGCTTTGGACATCATATTTTTGGTATTTTGGCCCATGATTGATCTTATTTTGATGGTTATGGAGAGTGCTCAGACAACATTGAAATCGATAATGCGGATTCGATTCTGGACAACATTGGACCTGTGGCAGGACATGAGCAAGTTTATGCTTAGTTCTTGTTCTAAAATATATTTGCTGAAGTACCACCAAATGTTCGTGATCATAATCAGGATCATGACCATTAAAGGTTTGCAATGGTGCAAACTGTGAAGCAAGGGAAACTGATTCATAATCATTCAAGTGTATTACTAATTTATATCACATTAATATTTATGCATGCATTTAAAAAAAAAAACTAAAGGAGAATAAGATTTTACTATAGCTCAAGACTCAGTTTCCTACTAAGTAGAAAAGTGTAATTACGATATCACTTTGAAACAAAAAAAATTTTGAACTAGATATTAAGGGTAGAATGATCTTTTTATTATGATACAATTGTTTTTTTTTTTTTAAATTGTATGGAGTTAGATTGATAATTATGTTTTATTTTATATAGTAAAATTACTAATTTATATCTAGAATAAAATAATTTAATACCTACTATTTAGGGATATTTTTGTATTTTTATTTTTTTAGAATAATATAATTACTTTCATGCTCTTAAGACAAAACCAACAAAACTCACCCATGGGCTTTTTTGTCATTTTATATTGTTTTTGCTGTAAATTTCAAGGGTACTTGGGGGCATCGATGTAAATTATATTTATTAAATATAATTAAAAAAATAAGTTGGCGTGTGTTAAGCACATGTAAGCGTGTGGATGACCCCCACATTGTCCGGGCAATGCATGGTGGGCCATTTGATGACCAAATATCACCTTTAGAGGTGACTTTTTAAAGGGTCCTAGCGCCTCTAACTTGATAAGACAATACATGTTCCAAGATTCATAGCGGTTTAACGCTGACGATCATTTCTTTTCTCCTTTCTTCTCTTTTTCTCTACCTAGATTTTCACACAAATCCTTTAAAAATTTAAGAACAACACTTTAATTTGTTGGTTCTTTAAATTTTGTCTCTTTTCTTTTTATTATGAGGTTTGTTTTTTTATTTTAAATAATTTATAGAATTTGGTCCTTATTCTTTTGATTACAATTTTTTTTTTTAAAATCAGTTTTTAAATTGATTTTGTTTTACGATTTCACACTCCTTTGCTTTTCTTATCAAATTTAATCCATTTCTTTTGATTGCCAATTTTTTTTTTATTTTAAGTCATAAATGATTTTATTTTAAGATTTTCACCCTCCTTTGTTTTTCCCCTATCAAATTTATTTCTTATTATTTTTATTGCTATAATTTTGAGTTTTTTAATTAATATTTTTAAATGGACTCATAATAAACTTATTGATTGGATTCAAATCCAGAATTTTACGGGTTGCGAGTTTTTAAAATTTGATCAGGTTTGAGATATTTGTCCAGGTTTACTTGATTTTTTACAAATGTTTTTCAATTTTTTCCCCTATGTTTTTTTTAAATCTTTAAAATTTTATCTTTATTTTTTTAATTGCTGTTTATTTTATTTGGCATAATTTTTTATTTTTTTTAAAATTGCATCCTCATTGAGTTCTTTCTATCAAATTTCATCCTCATTATTTTTATTGCTTTTGCAAGTTTTTTTTTGTTTACCAATCTCATCCTTCAAAGTTAAATTGGTTAAGAATTAAGCTTTTTGATATTAATATTTTATTATTGTTGTTTTCTTTTTGTTGCTGCTTTTTTTCTTTTACAAGTTTTTTTTATTAATATTTTTCTGCGATTTTATCCTTTAAAATTAAATTTGTTGAGAGTTAAGTTTTTTTGATTGAATTTAGACTTAGAATTTTACAAGTTGTAGGTTTTATTGATTAGACCCGGTTTTGAAGGCTTTCCCAGGTTTGCATGGTCTTTTATATCTCTTTTTTTTTTTAGCTTATTTTTTTTTATTTTTATTCCTTTTTTTTTGTTTTCTTTTCTTACCACCTTTTAATCTATAAATAATCTATAATCTTTTTAATCTTTTAAATTTGATGTTCATTCTTCTAATAGCTATTTATTTTGTTTAGGATTATTTTAATTTTTTTTTTAAATTTTATCATCATTCTTGTTGCTTTTGCAAGTTTTTTTATTAATATTTTTTAACGATTGCATCCTTCAAAATTAAATTGGTTGATAGTTAAACTTGTTAATTGAACTCGGGTTCAAGATTTAACAAGTTGTAAGTTTCTAAGAGTAATTCAGATTTAGAAGGTTCACTTGAATTTTTTTTTTGTTTTTTTTTTTAAATTGAAGTTTTCTTTGTAGTCTTTTGATTTTTATAGTTTTTTTTTAGATTATCATATAGTTGTTTGATAAGTTTTAATATGATTTTTTTTCTAATCTAGCTTATAATAAACGCAATTCAGCAAACTTTTCTTTTAGTGTAGTACCAGATCATCAATTGTAACTCACAAGAAACGGCAAAAACTATTACTGGTGCTGCCCAGTAAACTATGAAAAGTGTATCTTTTCTTCATACTGGAGTCTCCTCCGCACACTGAAAACTATTAATATAATCGTAGTGGTGCTACCAGCTGCCAAGCCAGCAGGTGCGAGTTGACGTATGTGAAACGTTGAGAAGTGAACTTTTCCTATCGGCTATCAGAAAATTTCAAGTGAAGCCACATTCCAATGGCATGGCCGCGTTTACACTCACCCACCACCACCACTTCGGGCGTAAAAGGTGGTTCTAATTAACCACATCCAGTCGTCCAGATGGGCCTCCACCACCATATGGCGTTTGTTTCTCTTTATTATTATTATAGGGAAAAGGTCTATCTATTTCCTGGACAGTAAAGTCCCACCTGGCATGCACTGGCTTTGTGGTTACCCAGTCAACCTTTGGCTTTTCTTCCCATTTCCCCTGTTGTCCGTTGACATGGAACACCGAGTCACCAACTCAGTTGCTTAGAATCTTGATGAGGTATTTTCCATCCAATCTTGACATCTAGATCTCTGTAATGATAACCCTAAAGTCATTTTTTTTATTGGGTGCACATCGATGGTTGCTGCTGTAAAAAGATAAAAATGCATTGTTTTTCAATATAGTTAAATTATTATTTATATCCTTCCCAGTGGGAGACGTAGAAAGATTTCTTGATGGAGGGTATTGTTCTTGCCTTTAGCAAGTACTAATAAACGAAACTACAATTATACAATGTTCTTGTTGTTCGTGGCTAACTAATTAATGGCAGCCTCCCATGAAAATTTGAGCAATAACATGGAAAATAACTAATTGGATTTGGCCTTGACTTCTTGATTGAGATTGCTTGGACTCCACCGAGTTGTTTTTCAAAGCCATAATCATATGAGAGAGTGAATAACTTAATTTATCGGCATGAATAATAATGAGTAGTTTGTTTGTAATGTCACAATCCTTATAAAAAATTTCTTATATTTTAAGAACTTCACTTATTGGTCTAGATTACTTCCTTACTTAATTAAAAAAGATTTTATAAGCATGTAAATGATTCATAGACTCAAAATATTTCAAGGTTCTATAGACTTATAATCACTACTAGTTGTTTGACTTACTTTATCTTTTAGTCTTTATTTACTGTATTTTTTTACTTGCTATTTTTTATTGTTTTAGTGGGGCACCCTTATTGGGTTTTGACTTTGTCATTTTGATTTTGTTTTGACTTGGACTTGTCCTTTCAAATTTTTATTTTCTTGGGCTCTTTTTTTTTTGGGATTTCTCAAAACATTCTCTTAACATTTGATCTCTTACTTGCTCTCAGTGTGGGGTGCGATCTTAGTTAAAATTTTCATGAAGAAAATTGTTTTTAGGCTTAAAGGGGACTATAAGATATATTTATTTTTGAACGTGAAAGGAATAATAAAGAAAAACTTTCATTATTTCAAGTGCAAATAGTTAAGAATTATAATTTTGGATCTCGTCTAGTGTTTTGGATTTGCAAAGAACTGTGTTTTGCAAGTTTATGACTATTAAATCCATTATATACCATTATTTATAATGCTAAAAACAGCTCCAGAGACATGGTGTATAGGAGTTAAAGATTTCTGATTTTGTCTTTTTGGCTTAATTGATCACCTTACAGAGAATTCATTGATTTAATTAATTTGTTAATTCATTTTCCATCCCATTCCAATAAATAAAATGCCAAACATTATTTTGAGTACACATCAAATTATTTTCTGAAATATAAAAGCAAGTTTAATTTTTCAAAATTATTTAGCAAAATAATTTCACAAAATCAATTTGATGGTGTGATTTTAGTTAAGGTTTTGATGAAGAAAAAACTTTTTAGACTCAAAAGGGACAGGGATATATTTGATTTTGAACATGAAAAGGATAAAAAAGATGGCTTTCTATTATTTCAAGCAAAACAATAAATTTGGACCTGGTCTAATGTTTTAGACTTACAAAGAACTGTGTTTTTTTAGTCTATGACTATCAAATCTATTACACACCATTATTCATAATGCTAAAAATAGCTCGAGAGACATGATGTATGGGAGTTAAAGATTTTTTATTTTGTCTTTTTAGCTTAGTTGATCACTTTAGAGAAAATTGATTGATTTAATTATTTTTTTAATTCATTTTCCATCCCATTCTAATGAATAGGATGCCAAATGTTGTTTGTTGTTTTGAGCAAATATCAAATTGTTTTCTAAAATAAAAAAGAAAGTTTATTTTTTCAAAATTGTTTAGCAAAAGAATTTCACAAAATCAATCTCATCACAAAATTGATTGATTTAATTATTTTTTTAATTCATTTTCCATCCCATTCTAATGAATAGGATGCCAAATATTTTTTTTGAGGAAACATCAAATTATTTTCTGAAATAAAAAAGCAAGTTAATTTTTTCAAACATTTTTAGCAAAAGAATTTCAAAAAATCAATTTTATCATAAAATTTTGAGTTGAGGCTTGAGATCATGCATAGTTATGAGGGTTTTTCTAAAGTTTCAAAATGGTGGGATGCCCCCTAGCATCTTGTATGACACACTGTGGAGTTCAATCATTTGTCATTATATTTATCCAAACATGGATGAGAATAAAATGCCATATTTCACTTTCATAACAAAAACATCTCTTGATTCTATAATAACAACAAGACAAAGAAAATTTATACTTCATTAAAAAGATAAGATTCAACCCCAAAACATACAAAAATAATAAAGTTTTAAATATGTACAAAAAAGGTAATATAATTGGATTTGCAAGGTTCGAGACTCTCGTTTCCTAATAGTTTGCTATGTCGTATTTATCATTCTTATCTTCAAATGATAACCACTTGTTTTGAATCAGGATGTTAACCTGATTCTTGAATCATTGATAATGATGAACCTGAAATTTACCAAGCATATAGTAATCAGCATAATAATTTATTTATTATCAATGATCTTTATATTTTATAAGAAATAATCAAACTTGCAATCCTAACCAAATTAATTGACAATGTATTCAATGATCCCGTTTTAGTCCAATGATCATATCTCATTGTTGAATCGTTAAAAATTCTATTTCTTAACATAATAAATCGACCAGGTATTTATCAAACAAAATTTTCTAATTAAATTCTACAAGCTTAATGTTTTCCTTACTATTAATAATTTATAATTTTCACGAATAAATACACTTTAATTTAACACTTTTATTTTGAAAATCAATCAATCATATTTTTATTTTTGAATGACACATGAATTCTAATATCTTCACCTCAATGCTCTTAAATCCAACATTCTTCATTTTGAAAGCCAATTTAGTATGATATTATTTTTTAAATACCATAAAAATATTAGTATCCTCTTTATGATACTTTTTTCAATTTGGCATTCCCTATTTTCAAAGCCAATCCAATTCGGTATTCTTTCTTGAATACCATAAAAATATCAATATCTCCTCAAGATACTTTTAAATTAGACATTCCCCATTTTAGAAGCCAATTCAATTCGATATTTTCTCTTGAAGATGGTTGGAAATAAGATCTTTCTTGTCATGTCTAACCTATATTTCTTCAATCAATCAAGATAAATGCAAATAGACTTCAATGCTGACTTCTATCCAGTTTCGATGCTTGATTTTATGGATGTGTTTCCTATTGGGGCTGTTGTTGCTCTTCATGAGGAAAATCTAGTTGAAGAGTCTAAGTTAGATATCTAAACCTCTTTCCCCTATCTCCTTTTACTTATGTATATAAATCGATCTTATGAGGTTTATCCATGTAACATTTATTTTGTTTTATTTTATAAATTCATACTTCATTAAAAGGATAAGATTCAACCCCAAAACATACAAAAACAACAAAGTTTTAAATATGTACAAAAAAGGTAAAATGATTGGATTTGCAAGGTTCGAGACTCTTGTTTCCCAATAGTTAACTAAGTTGTATTTACCATTCTTATCTTCAAATGATAACCACTCGTTCTGAATCAGGATGTTCACGTGATTCTTGAATCATTGACAATGATGAACCTGAAATTTACCAAGCATATAATAATCAACATCATAATTTATTTATTATTAATATTATCAATGATCTTTATATTTTATAAGAAATAATCAAACTTGCAATTCTAACCAAATTAATTGACAATCTATTCAATGATTCATTTTTAGTCCAATGATCATATCTCATTGTCGAATTGTTAAAAATTCTTTCTAAAAATTCTATTTCTTAACATAACAAATTGACCAGGTATTTATAAAACAAAATTTTCTAATTAAAATTCTACAAGCTTGGTGTTTCCCTCACTATTAATAATTTATAATTTCCACGAATAGATACTCATTAATTCGACGCTTCTATTGTGGAAATCAATCAATCATATTTCTATTTTCGAATACCACATGAATTCTAGTATCTTCACCTTGGTACTCTTAAATCCAACATTCTCCATTTTGAAAGCCAATTTAGTCTGATATTCTTTTCTAAATACCATAAAAATATTAGTATCCTCTCTATGATACCTTTTTCAATATGACTCTTTGAATTGTTTGAATTTACGATGGATTTGTGTTTGATTTCATGTAATTTATCATGAAAATATTAATAAGATTTGATATCATGAATTATATTTAATTTAAGTGAATTATGCATTGCATTAAGTTTTGAGAAAATAAAATATTATTCTACAAGCTGCATGAATAAGAAATTTATCTCAAGAAAATATTGAACTACAATTCATAAATGTTATAGGTGAAAATAATTGAGATTTGTGTTTTGAGTGGTAAACTTGCTGCCACTTGTGATTACAAAATGTGAGAATTTATTGCGTTTGATTATTATGGTTATTTGCAGGTATTTTTAACTTGGATAAAATTTTGGATAGATCTCCTAAATAGGAAAACTTTCCTGAAATTTTATGAAAATTGAAAAATTTCTTACTTTATAAAACCATTAACTAAATTTGATGTAAGATTAATAAACTAAATAACTATTGAAATTAGATTTGTTATGTTATTCAATGATAAATGTTATAAGAACCCTTCTTGTTAGATTTAGATGCTGGAGAATTTTGTTGCTGGATTTAACTAATGTTACAGTATTGAACTATAAAATTTAACCGATATCGTGGTTTAAAATCATGATATTTAATAGATATCTCGTTTTTCAACACCAACTTATATTTGTTACTGTTTTTAAATAAAATATTAAATTTTTATCATGTTTAATTTCAAAACCCTGCTCAAGTCTTTTGGTAATGTGTTAATTCACCAAATCATTTTAGATAGTATGCTAGTAACCTAACATAGCCCTTTTCTAGCTTACTATTATTTTGTGAGTGGTAAAAAAAAAAAAAAAATTCACTTTGCCCATCACGTGAAGATAAGTGTCAATTGATGGGTAAAATATCACTTTACCCATCGTGTGAAGATAAGACTTAAAATTGGAGTGATTGGACAAAACAACTGCGGTAGTTTATCTTCTTTTCGATCCATTATTAAATTTATTACACGTGCCCGACAAAAAAGAGATAATAGCAGAAATGCCCCTGCTCCATTTTGCCTTGCTGGATTTTACTGTTCTGTCCTTCTTTATTTTATAAATTCATCTCATCTCATCCTTAGTTATTTTGTTTGATCCGATAATCTGCCGGTACATCCTTTTAACGCAACACCCTCCAATCATTAACAAAAGATTGGATGATTTTTTATTTTATTTATTTAGCTTTTTTTCAAGTAAAGGATTTTATTAAATTATTTTTATGTATTTTTTTTTGAGATATTATTCTTATTCATCTATTGTTTTTATGTTTTATATATATGAACACTATTTTAAAATTAAAAAAATATTTATTTTTAGATGATATTTGTTATATATGCAGATCTACATACTTTTTTTTTATGTTTTATATAGATGAATTCTATTTTTAAAATAAAAAATATTTATTTTTAGATGATATTTATTATATGTATAACATTACATAGTTATTTTTTTCCTTTTATCTGATCAATCAATTTCATGTGTGTGCACTACTAGATTTAGAAGTTTTACCAACGAAAATTTATCCCGGTATTTACACTAACAATTCATTGGTATGTATGTTACCGATGGACTCACGGAAAAAAACAGTCCATAAAAAAAATCTCATTGGTAATTTATGATATGTCGGTAATAAATATATCAATGGATTTATAGACGGACGAAGCACGCAAAAAAATTTAATTGTTTTATTCCGTTGATATCTCTACTAGTAAATTTAACATATCACCGACACGAAAACCACATGTGATGTCATCTGTGCTTTTATTTTTTCGTAGATATATCCATCGGTAAATATAACATATCACTAATAGAATACTATTTTAATTTCATCGGTGAGTTAACAGTAGCAACGAAATTTGTAGTGATTCTTTTTCAATTCTCTCGAAAATATACCGACAAAGTTGTTCAGATGGTAATATTTAAAAAATATATTTTTAAAAAAATATATTGAACAAAAGTAGAAAAATAAAATAAATTAATATAAAAATAAAATATTTATTACAAATTTAAATATTTGTAAGTTCAAATACAATAAATTTTATCATCCGCCTTGCATGCGAGATGAATGCAATAAAGCTGTCGGTATGCGTGGTAACGAAACTATGAACATGCTGATTTCGATTTTCCACATCAGACTGTGACCATCGCTTGAAACGCCCGGACATCATGTGTTGAATGTATTCCTTCCATACAACCTCTGAGATGTATGACAGTATAAAATCCTTCCAAACTAACAGGTCATTCCATATTGAAAGCTCTCTTTCTTTCTCATATTTTTTTGTTTTCTTTTGTACCTCATACTAAAAATCATGCAACCTATGTGATACAAATTAATTATCTATTAGTAAATGAAAAATAAAATTTAATATTTGGAATAAAAAAAATATCATGAATTCGATCTTACCTAATTGCAGCATAATTCTCTTAAACCCTCATCACAACATTATTATCAACTCTCTCCCATTCAAATTTTCCCTTGAAGTAAAAATTTATAAAAGAAAAATTTCAGTAATTTCAATAAAGGGTCCAAATTAACATTAAAATATTTAAGTTAATAATAACCCTGAACCTTGAAAACTATGCATCGATCTGCAGTTTCCATTCAGGATGTTTGGAAATCTAGCTCTATTAAAACAACAACATTTTCATCAACTATTTAAAGGCCGATGCTATTGTTCTTGCAACCTTAATGTTTGTAAACCTAAATTTGCATTTGTTAAATGAAATTATTTTTTCAAAAATTATTAAACATGTCGTTGTGAAAGCAAAACAAACTTACATTGAAAGGTCGTCCTTCCACTGGGCTTTGTATTTATAGGTAAATGGATCCTGCTGTGAAGAGAGCCTTTCTCGACGTTAATCAATCAAATGTTGCCTTACCTTTGTATGATGTCCTACTTGTGCCTGATTTAACAAAGAATTTACCACCGGTAAGCTAACTAACTATCCAGTTTTCAATTAATTATGAATTTTCTAATGTTGAATTTTGTGGTTAAGGAATGAGAAATAGGACAACAAATGATTATAGGAAAGTGCAAAAGTGGCATCTATATTCTTTATAATTTTCCAGAACTATATTTCTCACATCATTTTAAATCTAATTCAACAAAAGTTTGGCATCACCTCTTAATAGATCCTTAGTTTTTAGCTTTATAGTATCTAACAAATAAAGGCCCGATTGATGTCATAAGAATTATGAAGCAGAAGCATAAACACCTATGTGATCGTTGTTAGTTAGGAAATCTTAGTTGATTCCCTTTTTTTCTTGTTCTGAACATTCATGTACTAGTACCTTTGAAAACATTCATTGTAATTTATAAGGACTTACTCATGTTCTGTCAATTGGAAAATTTAAATATGTTTCATGCTTGGTAGATGATTTCTTTAAGTATACATTAATAATTCTTTTACAACATAAATCTAGTTTTGTGAGTGTAAATTTAGAATTTGAATAGAATGTTTACATATAATTCTATAAATAAATCAAAATGTTTCACTCAGATGAAAAAGAAGAGTTCATCAATTCCAAACTCTCATATTTCATTTCCTCTCTATAGGCATCATCCATCAGGTATCTTATCCATATACTTTGAACAAATAGATTTGATTGAAAGACTTCATATAATGATAAGAAAACTAGGTATGACTAAGATATTTCATAGTGATATTCCTTAATTTCTGTTGGTAGAAAAAATTACTATTGTCATTGATTTTATTAATCACTTACCTTCATCAACTTATAATTTTTAATCTCTTTTACATTGCATGGTGTTCACCTTATTTTTTCTTCGCTTTGTGCTTTTGATTCTAAATTATTTCTTTACACTTGGGACACATGACAATTTAATCCCAAAACAATTCTTTGTATTTTTGTTTGATGACAAACATAAAGGATACAAGTGATTTAACTTTACAAACAAAATGTTTTTGCATCTCATGACATGTATTTTTTTTATAAACTTGTTGTTCTATATAACACTAAAAATTCCAATACTATAACTTTATCACCACATGTTATTAGTATATTTTATTAATGGCTGCCTAATATTAATTCCACTAAAGAAAATCCCTTACTAATATCGACCCCACCATGCACGAGTTCTATGCCCATATAAATTATACCTACTTCAACTTTGAGAGCATCATCCATTACTCAAAATATTGCCACTTTACCATAGATTGGGCTATGAGAGCAAAAACAACCATAGATTGGGCTATTAAAGCAATAATAACTTTTATAACATGAATTTGGATTTTGTTAATCACTTGTTGGAGATGTTATCACTAAATTGATGGTTTTGATTAAACATAAAACTTTTCTTTTGTTGTAAAACCAGGAATCATATAAATGATCATCATAGTTGTACTTGTTCAACAATGGTTTATTTATCAACTTGACATTAAATATGCATTTATGTATGGTGTCATCATGAATGGTATTTATGTATTTATAAAACAACAACATGGAATGGTTCATATACATCATCCAAAGCATGTACGCAAACTTCAACAAGCTTTATATGGACTTAAACAAGCTTTCTATATTACACTTGATCTTCCTGCTTTTTCAAATGCAGATTGGGAAGGATGTTCCACTATTAGACATTCCACTATTAGATTTTATGTTTTCCTTGGAAACAATCTTATTTCTTATTGTGTAAAAAAGCAATATACAATCTCTCACTCCAACACTAAAGCCGAGTACCGCTTTATGGCCAACACCATATCTGAGGTGAAATTGATGACTTTCATCCTCAAAGACCTTCACATTTCAATACAATCTCCACCAATACTCTACTGTGATTATCTTCATGCTCTTCATATGACAGTCAATCTAGTTTTTCATGCCCGTAGTAAATATA
The DNA here is from genome assembly GCF_951802175.1 of Populus nigra. Classification (NCBI taxonomy): domain Eukaryota; kingdom Viridiplantae; phylum Streptophyta; class Magnoliopsida; order Malpighiales; family Salicaceae; genus Populus; species Populus nigra. Next base: position 5,840,209 of record NC_084862.1, on the reverse strand, counting down.
TTGAATTTGACTACCATTTTGTGCAAGAACGAGATGTATTAGATAGCTTGTCACTAAACATGTTTCCACTAATAATCAAGTTGTTGACCTTCTCACTAAACCAATGTAAAAAAATGCTCTTGTTTATTTTCAAACCAAACTTTATCTCCATACCCGATATAGTTTGCAGGAAGTTGTTAACACAACACACTCCAATCATGGCAGCTATTGTGTGAAGCAATGAAGTAATAAGGTAACTCAAGATTCCTAGAGTAATAAGGCAAAAGAGTCACACAACGTTATTGAGAAATGTTAGGTGATAAAGGTGTTTCAACAATAATAAATTCTAGCCAAAATGAGAAAATAACAACTATACAGTACAAAAACATTGGATCAAGATCAAGTAAATCATCCTCGGAATACTGTATGGAGACAACTTTAATTCCTAATTTATTAGAAACAAGATTTTCAAATAAATGAAAAGAATGCTGCCCTACGCTTTCTTACGGAAAGATGGTTTACAGCCTGTTGTATATAAAAAGAACGTGAGTCTACCTACTACTATTGATCGAGTGTTGCTCAGGGTTCTCTAACTAACAATAGAATAAACATAGAATTTTTCCTTCTGCAATTTCAAAGTCTATTTGTTTCCAGTTTTTCATGTGATCCCTCCTCCCACGCAAGCTTCAGCTTTCTTTTTTTGCGTTTAAAATCTCTTATAAACTCTATGACATCCTTTGATTTCGATTTTGACAGGCTCTCCTACTTTTTTCCTGTTTGTCATACGCATTTATTAGTCAGACTAAGAGGAATTAATTTCCTCTGTCCTCTCTTCGTTTTGTTTTTTCTTAGCCGGAGGAAACATCACCGGCCCGGACAGAATCTCTCTAAAATATATCTTTAATTTTCTTCATTAGATAAAATATTAATGTCGTGTTCATAGCACTGTAAGAAAAGTTTATATGGGGAAAAACCATGCAGAGTGCCTTCAATACCGAATTATTGCTATTAATAACGCCGTGAGTCTTGACCATTTCAGAATCTGTTGCTTTTATCCAATATCTGCCATTAATGTCATTATCATTAGTGGCATCCAGATGATATATGATTAATGGGTGGTGGTGGTTGACATTTTCTATTATTAAATAGCAGATGACAAATTAAAAAAGGAAATAACCTGACCCGGTTGAGAAAACTACAGCTTACCTACAATCTGTTCCTAATTTTGAATGGAATAAATTGGTTTTTCTAATTATATATATCAGTAGGACATTAACATGCTTTTTTTTTTTTGTATTTGATTTTGTTTTCATTTAACCATTCAAAATTAGATTGAATTGAGTTTTATAAATTTTTTTCTTATTTGTTTTATACGGGGGTTATCATAATTTTATGATCCCAATTGCGGGTTAGACCGCTTAAATTGAGTTCTTTTTATATTTTTTTTAAGTTGATTTTTTTTTGTAATTTTTTCCTTCAATATTAGTTTGATTAGAAATTAGATTACATAATTTATTTTGGTTTGTGTTTTATGGTGTTATTCTGATCTCATGATTCAGGTCAAGGTTTGGTCGGTTGACTCGCGTGTTTTTTTGTGTTTTTATTTTTGAGATGATTTGGAATTGATTTTTATAATTTGTTTTGATTTGCTTTATATGAGATTATCTCAGTCTTATAACTCATGTTTGATAGGTTAACTCAAGTTGACTTGACTTATTTTTTAAGTTGGATTTTATTTTCAAATCCATCATTCAACATTAGGTTATTAAGAACTAGGTTTAATAAAAAAATATTTTTTTTTTCTATAAGGTTATCAAAGTTTTACAATTTAGGTAACAGATTTAAAATATTAATTCAAGTTGATCTAACATATTATTATTTTAATATTTTTAAAACATATTATCTTATTTTTTAAAGTTAAATTATATTTTTATCAATTATTAAAGTTGTCTTTAAATTTATCAAATTAACCAGATGTTATCAAATTAATCATAATATAATTTAATTTTTTTACTAGAAAAACACTAATATTTTTTTACATTAAAATAAACTGATATAACAGATCTAACATGCAGCATGAAAATAATATAATCAATCATTGATCAGAACAGAATGAAGAAAAAAAAAAGTGTTTCGACATTATTCAATGGCTCGCCTTCCGATGAGAATTTAGATTTCAGCAGCTATTTTAACCACTACTGCTAGGCTTTCTTTTAGCTTTCCCGTACATGCTGCTCTAAACCCTAGCCTACTCTAGTCCTCCGATGAGACCACGCACTACTGTTGAATTTAGATCCATTGGTAGGCTTTACTAGCTTTTTATTTCCTAATCATGACTGAATGATTAAGGTAAAAATAAAAAATATATCCCATATTCCTCGTGGGCAAGCGCCAAACAGTCAACAAAAGTATTTGCATGTGGAGTGTATTTTGAAAACAACTGGTACAAAAACAAGTTTTTAGACGGTTTTAATTATTATTATTTTTTTTGGAAAAATAGCATAATTCAATAGGTGAAGTTGTTGAAGGAAATAAAATTTATTTATTTTTAATATATAAGTTGTGCTGTATAATTTTTTGAGGTTGTGTTGTTATAATCAACATTACAACCTCCATAAGAAAAATTATGAAGACACAACCTTCAAGTACCAGTAGATATATCAACTAGGCACACAAATTCAAACATGGAGCGTAGGTAAAGAATTTTTTTTTGTTAGTTCTTTGCTTTTTATTGCTGTTGGTAATGGGAAAATTCAAAATTTATTATATAATTATGAGAGAAACTAAAAAAGATGGTTGTTTTATTGTACACCCTCTCCTAGTTATTATAGAGATAGAAAGAGATAGAAGTATTATGGATTGCACTTTGTATTTACAATGGGATACAAAAATATACATTTTGGTCCCTTAGTTTTAGGTGTTTACGTTTTAATCATAAAACTTTATTTTTATTTTTTATTTTTCAGTTCTTTGATGTTAAAAGAGGAGAGAGAAATTACCAAGAAAGGAAGAGATGAGAGAAATATTTTCTAGCTACAAAAAAACTGATCTTAGTATCAATTGGTTCTTCATGGAGAGGGGTCTCAGTAGAGGTTGTTTGGGCCTTTAATCTTGTTGAAAAACATATACTAGAATCCCTAAATCTTAGTTTTGATTTGGCTTAGTTTTGATTTTTGAGACTAAT